>NC_090173.1:14777500-15077500 GCF_024679245.1 Pseudorasbora parva
CGACTATGTTCTTGACTACAAAGAGCTGTATTGCAGTGCGATGCCATTGAACAGCATTAACTGAGCCGAATGAGGTCATCTAAAGTTGCAGTGTGTAAAGTCACCAAATGGAAGTTTCATAAACACTTTCCCGTCTACCAATGTTCAGATGAAGGAGGTGTATTATACCTGTTAGCATTCCCATTCATCTCAACAGCAGTTGTTCGGTGCCACAGGACCATATGACTGGAAATCTGTCATGTTTGCTCATGGGTGTTCAGTTCGGTGGCTTGGCTTTTTTAGCCAATTACCTGAGCCATAAAAGCAATGTGACTAATGCTGCATTCCAGACAAAGGTGGGAACACTTGAGATTTCCCTCATCTAACTTCAAAGTGTTTCAGTCATGCTATATGAGTTCTTCCACCTCCAATAACCAAAACACTCTTGTGGCAAATCATAATTTGCGACTATGATTTTTTACGAACCCCCCATAAGAGGTTACAATCTTGTTTCTGCTTCTGATGGTTAGGTTTAGGGTGGACCTTCATATTTTATTTATTTATTTATTTATTTATTTATTATTATTATTATTATTATTATTATACTGTAACACGTATTTAAAAAAAAATAAGTTACCTG
Organism: Pseudorasbora parva; assembly: GCF_024679245.1. NCBI lineage: Eukaryota > Metazoa > Chordata > Actinopteri > Cypriniformes > Gobionidae > Pseudorasbora > Pseudorasbora parva. Next base: position 14,778,120 of record NC_090173.1, read on the forward strand.
GTTACCTTAAACTTTTGAGTTCATTGAAATTAAATATGTAAGTTAATACAATAAAAAAATTGAGAATCGACTACCTTTATTAAAAGATTATTACAAGATTTTGTGAGCATATTGGGTGATTGTGTGTGTTTTATTTGTGATTACGCAGTGAAACATGCCAAATTGTGCTTTTTCATGATTTAATCACAATTTTATGTGGTTCAGATATAATATTTTGAGTTTCTATTGATTAAACCAATTTCCTTCATTGTATCAACTCAAATTTTTAACTTCAATAAACTCAAGGCAACCAGGTTACTTACTTTTTTAAGTTAAACCAGCAAAACTTTTTTACAGTGATTATTATTTTATTTTCATATTAATAAAATCATAAAAATTCATTTGGGGCCGCCAACTCATAATATAGTTATGTTTTCTCGTGAAATCAGGCTGAAATAACCAGAGAAATATTTTTTATTTTACTTTTACACATTAAAAATATTTAAAAAATAAGTTAACTGGTTGCCTTAATATTTTGAGTTTATTAAAATAAAAATGTTTAGTTAATGCAATGAAATGTTTTGAGAATTGATGACCTTTACTCAAATATTTTTAAAAGATTTTGTAATTGTGTGTTTTATTTTTGATGACGCAGTAAAACATGCCAAATTGTGCTATTTTCATGATATATCAATTGTTTTATGTGGTTCAAATACAATAATATTTAGATTTTCTCTCTATTAAACAAATTTCCTTCATTGTATCAACAATTTTTTTTAATTTCAATAAACTCAAAATTTTAAGGCTGCCAGGTTACTTACTTTTTTTTTTTTAAAGTTAAACCAACAATATATATATATATTTTTTTTACAGTATAGGAGCCTGCCACAAAAATAATGATAATACTTTAATAATACTGGTAAAATATCTACTACATTATAATTAAACTGAAAAAAAAAGATCAATAAGTTATGACATTGTAATTCATCAAAATATTTTATTTTATTTAAACAGTTATTACAGGATTACAGTTCAGTTTAATGAAATTCAAGGTGAGATAACTTAAACATCCAAAGTTGATTGTACTTAAATGAAGGGTCTAATGTTATTTTATGCATTGTGACTTATTTATAATGTTAAAGAGATGGTTTCTCATGCTAGACATGGCCAACATTAAAACAATTTTTTAAAAAACATACAACAATGTCACTAAAGAAATGAAAGCTTTAGCGTAAGTTCTGCCAGGAAGATTCAATGTTATGTCACATGTCACGTTCAGACCTAACCAATCACGTCCTAATTCACAGAATATGAAAGATGGTTACTTACACATGCCTGAGTTCGACAGTTACCTTCATCCTCCCCACCACCATCAGGATGGTCCCCGCCTATACCTCCCGGGGGTCGGCTGCGCTCCGCTACCCTCGAATCGAAAGGTAAGGACGGGGCCTACGCCAAAGAACTCTAATTATCATACTTGCTGCAGGGCTATCAATAAACTTGATACTTTTTGCGATTCATGGCTTCTGAATCTTTCTGGTAGAAGTGTGTTTTTGGTTGTGAATGGAGCAGTAATGGAGTTCTGTTTTTTGTTCCTAGTCATGAGGCGAGTGAAACTGCATCAAATGTCTGTTTTGTTGGCAATGGACAGTGTTCCCCACACACTAACACAATGTGCCCCTCTAATAGAATGGCAATTTAACCCCCTAAACTCAAGATTGAGAAAAAAACGAAAAAAAAAAAAAAAAAAACGTATTTATGTGGATTTGGCTATTCACATATTCACAATCCAAACGTCTTCAGCAGCATGTAGCTCATAGGAACACTAATCTCTTCAATGGTACCTTTAAAAAAAACATTATCTTATAATTTAGGCAGAGTGTGTGTGTGTAAGGCCAGGCAAGACCTTCCTATGGCTACGGACTTGAGACTAGTGTGAATATCGCTGCTTCTGAATGATTTTAGTGGAAAAATCTGCCCATAACTAGTCTAGGATCAATTTTCACCATGATAACAGCAAACTGGCAAACATATTTGGCGAACGATCCCGTGCGTATCTGTGTTCGCAACGTGTTTTTGCAGCATTGAGCAATGTAGTCAATCACAAACATATCTGTTGATTTCTTGAACACAATGACCAATCAGAGGTGTTTAAGTTAGCACTGAACAAAAACTCAAGTGTTTTGAGCAGTGAGTGGATTCTGAGTTCTGCACGCTTGCAATATCCCCTCATCATAACAAACAATTATGTAATTAAGAGATTCATTGTGCAGTCAGCTTTATTTATCACAGGACTTCTTAAGATAGCAATGAATTAAGATGAGTGAGTTTTTTTAGTGATTATAAAAATAAAGCTCTTTGAATACTTAAGTGCAATTCACCTTTACTCCTCAAGGTGTCAGTGTCTGATACTCAATGATGAAGTGACGTTTCACTCACAGTCACAGCAGGCAGAAAACAAAAGAATAGGAAGAATCATCAGCAAAACTTGAAATGGCTCAGAGGTTTACTGCAGAGCAAGAACTGAACACAATCAGATGCTATATTATGCTATATTTGTAGGCTAAATGACTCTACTATCACTTGGTAGTATATTCTCTGACAAATTGAGCCATGGTGCTCATTCAGGCACATGCGCAATATAAATTGCTCACCGTCAAACCAATAACTGAAGTCTTACGCTACATTTTTGGTTGTTATTGCATATCCTGTTTCACTCTGAAACACATCAGATTTCAAAAGTAAAATGGGATGCAAAAAGCACTTTGTATTGACTTCAAACAGATTACACCATTCGAAAGTACAATAAAAATCATTCCTGTCAGCGAACCAATCAAACGCTACGGCAATCACCGGCAGTGCTGCTTACCCGACGACATTTCAGAGCCGCATGAAACCATCCACGCTGCCGGCATCAGCGGTGAGCGATGTTCGACATTAATTTGTGTCACTCAACATCTCAAGGTCTCACTCAATCGAAAAGCCATAAATTAAGTCTTAGAGGGGGGATATTTGACAAATGAGTGAGCATTAGAGTGAAGAGTGACAATACTCGGCTACAAAGTGGGAACATTCCACTGCGATTCAGGAGTGTGAGATCAAGGGGTGAGACTGAGAAGTGATTTTATGCGAGATGCGAGAGTGTTAGATGGAGGCGTCAGAGTATTAGACTGAGTTAAAAGAATGAGACACGCTGGAGAATGTCTGAGTGAGCTGTTAGAGTACCAGACGGTGTTAGACGAACGGAAGAAATTTGACTGTGAAAATGTGGACAAAGGGAAGTATTAAGGGAAGGTTAATGTTAGATTTTTACTGAGGAAGTGTTACTGTCCACACACGCACACACGCACACGCACGCACACACACACACACACACACACACAAGCGCGCGCGAGCGCGCACGCACGTTGTGTTTCCATGTTTTATGGGGACTTTCCATAGGCATAATGCTTTGTATACTGTATAAACTATACATTCTATCCCCCTACACTGCCCCTGTCACTAAACCTACCCATCACAGGAAACATTCTGCATTTTTACATTTAAAATACAAATAAAATACATCACTTAGTATTATTTATAAGATGTTTTCTCATGGTGACCAAATAATGTCCCCACAAGGACAAGGATTTCGGATAATGCCATCTCTGTGGGGACATTTTGTCCCCATAACGTAGGATTTACCAGGCCACACACACATACACACACTCTCCTGCAAGCATGCCTATGAGCAATTAATTTCTGATCACCAATTTTGACATTTAAACACTGGAGGTTGGGTGAAAAAATGTAAAGATAAAATCATGTAACCGTATTGCATGCATTTGAGGCTATACTTAGAAAAATGTACAATCATTTTTTACTTAGCATTTCAAATCTTATTTGTCATATTTCTGCCCTGAAACTGCCATACGAAGTGACAGATATTCTGTAAAAACTGAGGGGAGAAAAAAAGAACAAGCAAACAAAACAAAAATAATTTAAAGGTGCCATAGAATGATTTGAAACAATATGTTAAATTGTTCTTTGATATCTAGATAGAGGGTATGTGGCTTAATTAAGGTCAAAAATATTATATTTATTTAACAAATTGACTAGAAGCCTTTTCAAATGACTATCGTTTCAACTTAAATGGGGAATAAGGTAACGTTAGCTACAAGGCTCGAGTGAGCGATCTGTAAGCAACTAAATAGTAGTAAACATAGTTAGCTTCTGAGTTATGTTAATGATAAAATATAGGCTAATTTAGATTTAAATCTGTCAAAAGGGATCGACATGCGTATCTACTGTTGTATTTTATGACAACACTGGCAGGAAATAATATTATTAACCTTTGTCATTTGACAAACTGTTATGTGAGCTACTTAGAGTTTCCAATACTAGCATCTTGCGTTAGATCTAGACAACACGGGGTATTATCTTAATGTTGTCTTAGTAAAAAACTTTCAATTTAATCAGAAATGGGTTCGACAGTTAAGAAGTGGACACAATCACTACTTACTGCTTGCAGGAATACGGTTGTAATCGGCCCTTTCTTCAGTTTTAGACGCTGAGCGAATCGTGATATATTGCCCCAGGTTAGAAAAACTCTCCGTGGTGAAATGGGCCGAGCAAACAAACAACTTTGAATTAAATTGTTGCGGTATATCCGATTGTAAATAAACATCAACCATGACTGTTGACATTGTTTATCTGTGGGAAGGCTATGAAAAGTCCTCACGTCCCCTGCACAGCCTGGAACAGGAGATCTGTGACGATCTGCCGTTTTCACTTTCGTCGCGTGACGCTTGTTTATCTTAACTCCCGACGGCTGCACACTTCCGCCTTAAAATGAACATGCAAATGTTGGGGGCGTACATATTAAGTATGTTTGCGTCACAGTTATGTTGAAATAGCCTGTTTTTCCGTGGTGTTTTTCACAAACAAGATTTACAAATGAAGGAGGAGGCAATGGTGTTTGAGACTCACAGTATGTGATGTCCATGTACTGAACTCCTGTTATTTCACTATGGCAAGGTTAATTCATTCTAGGGCACCTTTGAAACAAATCTAATAAGAAAACACTCATTTCCAGACTCAAGTTTTTATCATGTGGATTAATTAGAGTATGTGTTGATATTTGTAATAAGGGTATGTGAACACCCATAAAAAAACAAAAACAGAAACAAGATAATCAAAAATAACTTTTATGATACAGTAGTATCAGAAATCAGAAAATGTCCCCATCACAAATTATATTTACATTACCAAATTAATGTGAAATTCATAATACATGCATAATTTTCGCTTTACTGTAAGCAGCTGCATGAACTCCATAAGCATCTTGTTAAAATAAATCTTTACAAAGGAGTTCACAGGATCTTCTAATATCGCAAATCAACATTTGATTAGTGACCCAAAAAATAGAACATAATATTTAGTATAATATAACTTTATATATAATGTATGTATGTATAATTGATATTATAACACAGTGGTCAGTAGAAGATGTGTTTATACAGACAACGAATGAGACAACCAAAATCTGTAAATATTTATTGATATTATTGATCATATTATATATCAATACAATACAATTTAATTTTGTTTTTGTATTATTACTATGTTTATGTTTAAAAGAAGTCTCTCATTTTCACCAATACAGTAAAACAGTAATATTGTGAAATATTATTAAAATGTAAAATACCTGTTTACTATTTAAATATATAAAATATTTGTAATATTTGAAATATTTTATTCATGTGAATTACTGAATTACTCCAGTCTTCAGTGTCACATGATCCTTCAGAAATCATTATAATATTATGATGATTTGATGCCCAAGAAACATTACTTATTATTATTATCAATGTTGAAAATAGCTGTGATGCTTAGTATTTTTGCGGAAACTGTGATCTTTTTTTTTAGGATTCTTAGGAATACGTTCAAAATGGGAATCTGTTGAAACTGTGATCTGTAATATTTGAGTATTAAGTTGTGAGAAATACCCTTAGTCTCCCTTATATAGATCCACACAAACACACACACACCACAGAAGACTTTTTGTAAAGCTATTTTTCTCAAAAATGTCTGCTATTACTATCTTTGTGGGGACATTTTAACACACACACACAAACACAAACACACACAAATAAGGCAAGAACAGCAGAAATGAGAAACAGAATGATGTGCAGTGTGTGAGTGTGTTATTTGTGGCACACTTTAATGGCAACACAAGGCGATCAATGAGCCCATGGAGGAACGAAGGCTTCCTTATTTCTCCAAATTGCCTGCACTAGCAGCACAACCTTGATAACATTCAATTGATTATTAATGCATTATTAATCCAGAGCCAGGTCACAGAGACAGCTGGAGGCACTCATGCACGCACACACACACACGTACAACACATTGATGAAGCGGCTCCGAGCTTGGGGCCAAAACGTGTCCAATGGAACACTGAGTACATCACATCAATTCACAGCGGCAGAACCAGGCAAATTAAACACAGGAAATACAGCAGCCACCAAATACACCTGGACAAGCAAACGCCGCACGCTTCCCTGCTCTCTAGGCCTGGCACGGGTCCCGCAGAGCAGCAGATGGTGCGGTGGTGTCGGAGTGGAAGGGCACTAGCTGGACAGACCCCCACTACATCCCCCATCCAAAGACCTCAGGCCCATCGCATTTAAACCAGTTTTACTGCCACACGTGTCCCTCCATCCACCACAAACGGTCAACTCACACACATCCACAATGGCCCATTTAGAGCAGAGGAGACCAGTATACACCAGTATAACTTCAAATGGCACTTATAATTTAAAGGTGTCTGTGACTGTAGTCAATCATTTTATTGTTTCAATAATTGGTAAAAGATAAGAAGTGTTTTTGCGTGGTTCAAACGACCATAAAGTTTGTTGCTGTTGTTGTCTGTAGTGCGAAAGTTGTGTCACAAACTGAGGTCCGCACCAAAGAAACATGCTCAAGTTCGATTATAGAGCTGGGTATTGAGGTTTTTTTACTGATTATAATGTTGTTGTTTTTTACGCAAGAGTAGGGAAACCCCGCCCATGACTAGCCGTCAAAGCCATCAAATTGCGCAAATTGAAATTGCGAACAGAAAATACGCCCAATGGAAACAGGTCAATTTCGCGGAAACTCCCATATATCGCAAAAAAAGTTTTTACGCTCGCATGAGGTGGTTTTTTAGGCGATTCGAAAAAGGAAATTTTCTCAAAACTGCAATGGAAACATTTTTACAGGTCAGTCGGCGATGGCGCGGCATCTATCCATAGACATTCTATCTATGTTTGGATAGAAGACGAGACAGAGTACTTTATTAAACGCATCACAATAACTGGAACATTGGATTCTAAGCCACAAAGAAATGCTACAATTTACCAAGACTTCGAAGCAGAAACACCCAGAAGCTTTACTTGCTTAGATAACACGTCTACGTCTCTTTCAATTAAAAATAATGTCTAATGCGATGGCTGGGATATGCATAAACCTACCAACATACATGGAATCACTTTTGAAATAACCTACAAAAATAAGTTTTAGTCGCATAACATCGGTTAATGGAAACGTAGATATTTCGCAATAACCTTTTATCGAAATTTAGAAAATATTTCAAGTTTTGCGCAAATCTGTAATGGAAACGCGGCTACTGTTGATGATCTGCCTTTTATCATAGACACACCCCTGAGTGAGAAGCACAGAAACCGTCATTCCTGTTTGCTTGCTGTATCAGCTAGCTAGAGTATCACAATGTCTGTGCCAAAAAAACATTACAAATGTTCTGTTGTTGGATGTACCAATGAGCATACCAGTCTCCATAGACGCTGGGCATCTGAGCTATCGAGGACACCATGGTTTAATTACATTTTTGAAGGAACTGTGCCAAAGAATGTCATCAAATCATTTTACGCATGACTGCATCACTGACATCTGAGTAGTTCATAAACACATATTTGTAATGGAGTGTATAATCGGTTGGCGGATGTGTTGCATTTCTACACGAGCACCTACACAACAATTTATAGATTGACATGGCGGTACATGTTAGTCGATGAATTCAGAAAAGTCCAGGTGCAGTCTAAACGTTTCATCCTTTTCCTGAGTCTCTTATCTGTGTCGGACTCTGGTCTGGTAACTAACATGTAACTGCACTCCACAGCTTGTTATTTCTGACATTTTGGCTAAGTGAGATTCGACCATAGACAGTAAAAGAAATGGACAGAGCTATCCCATTGACTTCAACGGCGGAAATGACCAATCAGAGGCGCTCACTTCCTGATGGCTGAGCGAACTGCGCAAGCTCAGACTGAGCTTGACGACGTGGATGTGACGTAAGCAACCTGTCTGACAGCTGTAGGTCTTCTAGTAGTTGTGGAAAGTGAAATCTGAATCCCGTTGTTTAAATGTTTTCTGGCTTCTCCCCATTCTTCCCCCTTGACATTATCGAACTTTATGTTTCCACGTCCCCCCGACTGCCTCATAGACAGTAAAGATTGTCTCTGAGCGTCTCCTCCTGTCTATACGGTAATTTCTCAACTGTGCGACAGAGTCGTGTTGGTTATGACGCAATCGTTAGCCTATTTTTTACAAAAACAGCTTCTACGGGGCGATAGTTTAAGATACAAGGTAATGGAGCCTTTTATGCATTGTCGTGTTTCTTTAGAAAAAAATAATGGACAAATGGAGTCTTTAAACACCTCAGATGTAAAGTTATTCACTGTCAAAGTGACGCAAAAATGAATGGGAGTCAATGGGATGCTAACAGCAGGTGCTGGCATGGTTAGCAATGGCAGCCCCTATGGGTGGAACGCTTTCCGAGCGCTAGATTACCCCCTTGGATTCGACTGTTTTGTTGTTGAAGGAGTATCCAAAGCTCGCGTAAAGGATCTGCCCTCTACTGGAAGGGGGCGGGGCTCATTTGCATTTAAAGGTACACACACAAAAACAGCATTATTTTGCTCACACTCAAATAGGGGCAAATTTGACAAGCTATAATAAATGATCTAGGGGGTATTTGGAGCTGAAACTTAGACACATTCTGGAGACACCAGAGATGTATATAACATCTTGTGAAAATATGTTTTTTGATTCAATGCTGTAAATAAACTCGTAAAAGGTTACATTTAACAACAAAGTCCAAATTCAGTAGCTCCTTTAGATATAATAATCAAAACCGGGCAGAATTTAAAAGCTTAGACATTTCATATCAAAAGTAATAAAGCACAAAGCTTATTGTGATTTTTAGAAGGTATGCATGCTACAAATATTGCTAAGTGAATTGCTTGTTTTGCATCAGCGGAAATTAGAAAAGACTAATAGGTTGATTTTCGAATTTAAGATTCCATATCTGTTTATCAAAATAAAGATAGAAATCGATCAATAATTATTATCAACCCAGCCCTTTTCGATTTGATGTTGATGTGACTGCTATTGATTAGATTTTGTGCTGTTTGTCAACAGTAAATAAGTAAACTAAGTGAAACAACTTTGCTCATCAAATTCAAGTGACCATAAAGTTTCTTTATTTAAAGTAATGTTTTGAGCTCAGGTAAGTACCATGGGATCACACCCAAGTTGTTGATGTAAATGCAATACCGAAATCAATAGTTGCTGATTACTGATTGGTTGCCGGCGTTGATTGATGATTTTCTAGGAACAACTGGACGAAGTTGAACCCACTTGAAAAATGATGCCGGGGATTCCCCTGAGGGGAAGTGCTTAGGGAAGTTTGTCTAAAAGTGGAGTTAAACACAGCCAATCTTTTAAAGACTCTTTCTACCTCAATAGTAACTCAGCTGGCTTAATAGCAAACACAATAGAGAGGCTACTCGACCGGCCCCTTGAGTACAGACTCTATTGTAGCAGAAAATGTATGCGCAATGAGGATGTAAGATTCCCATGTGTCGCCCAAACATCTGAATCTACCTGGGTGTACTCGCCTGGCCTTATGTAAATGCACTGTGTCTGAAACTACATTAGAAATTCCAGAAACAACAACAACAAATTCAGCAGCTCGCTTTGCAATGATTTGAAGAGATGTAGGTAGAGTACCAACCCTGTGCAGACAGGCTGATGTTGCTCAGGGCGATGGTGCACGTAAAGAGGATCCAGAGAGAGAGAGCCATGCTGTGGATGGAGCGAAGGGTGGTGGGGGGAGTGTGGTCAGCGGGCGCTTGAATGTGGGGCACTCCTTCCCTCACGCCCTCTCACTGATGGAGAACCTGGTGAGAAGAGAAGCAGAGAGACAAATGAGAAACAGAGATCAATACTAATAGCAGGACCTTAATTCGTACTGTCTGCCGTTCCCGTCTGTGGCTCAATAATAATAAAAAAAAGTAGTGGCCTGTAATTCTGTTCATTCTGTCAAAGAGAGATGCCCACTGTTGCGCCAAATAGTTCCACGTTTGCTGGCTCTGCACGGCCCATTTCATGTCGCACTTATTCAACATAATTGAGTGGAGCTCTAGGCGCACACTTGGCGCAGGTCAGGTGGAGTTAGACATGCTAGAGCTGAAGGGCGGCCATTTTGTTCTTGCGCTAACACATCAACATCTGTTCCCTGTTCAGCACAAATATTCTGTGATGCTGTTTGCCAGTAATTTAGTAGTAACCAGGTAAAGAAAAGCAAAACATGCTGTTCGAATATAAAATCAGAAGAACTGTCCAGACTGAGGCCAGGAACATGCAAACAATACAAAACGAGCTCGATTTCATGTGTTGTTAAATGAGTCCTGATGTACTTCATTAACTGGTTTTAGAGTAACCGTCCCCGTTTATTGTCAGTTTACTCTTTTAGGACAACGTTTGTCATGTTGGAGCAATTTTAGCAATCAAAAGCTGTCATTTCACCTGGAATAGTCTGGCTATGAGTAACCTACTTCTAGAAAAATAATTAATAATTTGGTTACATGTTTTGCCAAAATAACTTGCGTGATGTACGATATTCCATCATGTAAGCAAAGTCAACTGTGATTACAAGGTGTTTGATGACTAGTCTATTCTTGGGTTATGGTAAATGGACTGCATTTATATAACGCTTTTAACAGACCCTATGGCCATCCAAAGCGCTTTACATTTTTGCCTCACATTCACTCATTCATACACCGACGGCGATGTCAGCCATGTAAGGCACCATCCAGCTCATCGGGAGCAGCTGGGGTTAGGTGTCTTGCTCAAGGACACCTCAACACTTGGTCAGGTGGAACCGGGGATTGAACCACCAACCTTTCAGTTTGTAGCCAATCTACATGAACCACTGAGCCACTGCCGCCACAAATGGTTAGGTATCTATTACATTTTCATTGACATCCCACATTTTTGCCTAGATGTCAGGGCTGTGTTTAGACGGGGGATGGGGACGCCACTAAGATTGGAAGACAGGAGGGCTTAGCCCCCAGGGTATTTGTAACCTGCGTTTGCAAAATCTTTGCACTCACATCTTTCAGTAGCCGCGTTTCCATTACAGATTTGCGCCAAACTTTAGCGATAGTTTCTAAATGTCAATAAAAAAACTATTGCGAAATGACAGTTTCCATTATATGCAGTAATGCGACTAAAATGTATTATTTTCCTCTCGCGATACGTCATTCCAAAAATTATGCCACCTATGTTGGTAGGTTTGTGTATCTCATCCACTGCACTAGCCATAATTTTTATTGGAATGAGATGTGTGTGTTATCCAAGCATTAATGCCAAGGAAATCCCCTTATAAGGTACTTAAGCGGCATGTTTGAGGTGTTTGTGGGTGTTTCTCCCTCAGATCTGCTTCAAGGTCTCCATGATAATGTGGATTTATTGTGTTTAGAATCCATTATTCCTCTAATTCTATTGTATTTTATGAGTTTAATAAAAAAAAAAACTCTGTCTCATCTTCAGATGATCTTCATGGGCCTGGGTAAAAAAAAAAAAAAAAAAACATAGCCTAACTATGAAACTAAATAGGCTACATTTAGGACTAAATATTAGCCTATATTATTATTTTAATTTCATATGTTGATTACTAAAAGAGAGCAGCATGAGTAAGATATAAGATTTGAAATATGTCTGGAGACTTATGGTCACACATGATTTTGACCACTTTGAGTTTTATTTTCTAGAAAGTCTTTCTTTAAAATTAATTTCAATTTGTATAAATTGTATTTTAACTTTCATCGATGTTTAATCAACTAATTGCCTGTATATTAAATAAGAAGCAAAGATCGTCTGGAATGGATTGATGTGCGTAACTGGTCTATTTCCACGACCAGTAATTAAGGCTGAAACTATAGCGTCTTTCTGTTTTAATACATTTCTTGAATATATGTCTTAATTGAAGTAGGCGTATAGATAGTTATTATATTATTTGTGGCTGCACCGTTCATCATTACTAGGTTAAAGTTACGCCACTGTCCTTATAAGGAGAAAAAATGTTGTTAAAACACATAACATCTCGTTATTATATCTCGTTAGAGTTCATTTAAAAGAGTCCATTTCGTGTATTTTGCCTGTTCACTCTAGGTTTTCTATAAATATTTACCTATAAATTTTCGTCTAAATATGAATGAGGACTCGGTTATTGATGAATCTTATTATTATTTAGGGGGGCTTAGGAAACTTTTGGGGTAGCTTCAGCCCCCCTAAATTAGGCCCAACGATGTCCCCGGCTATTAGACATCTTTTAAACGCAAAATTGCTTGCTGAGATGGTTTGAAGAGATCATGGGTAAAATAGCAAAACACTAGGTTTCCTGTAATTCTGTGCAAGATGCCCATTCTATATCAGTCTTAGTCAAAATAGCTTTTCTATAGGTGCAAACTTGGCAGCTTTCATGCGGAGTTAGATGACTAGAGCTGAATGGCGGCCATTTTGTTCTTGAACTAACATGACAACATCTGTTCCCTGTCCAACACAACTATTCTGTGATACTGTTTGCCAATAATTTAGTAGTAACTAAGTAAACAAAACAAACATATGCTGTTATAAGAACTCAAATGAATTTTTCAAACTGAGGCCAGAAAACATACAAATGATAAGCAATCTTAATTTTACAACCAAGCTGTTGCATTCCAAAATGTGTCCAAATACAATCCATTACCAGGTATTAGTGTAATCTGTCCCCGTCTATGGTCAATTTCATCTTCTATATTTGCTATTGTAATGGGTGACCCATCATTTGAAGATAAATTGAGTTAAATAGAAAAGCTGTAGTGGCCTGTCTTTGCCCATTTTATATCACACTAATTCAAAATACCTGAGGAGTGCAAACGTGGTTGCGGTCAGGTGGAGTCAGACAGATAGAGCTGATAGCTGGCCATTTTGTTCTTTGCTAACACATCAACATCTGTTCCCTGGTGTTAATTCAGTAGTAACCAAGTAAACAAAAGAGAAACATATGCTATTCTGTGAATTCAAATGAATTGTTTAGATTGAGGCCCAAAACAATTACTTGACAACAAAGCCTTCTAACTAGGAAAGATCAATTTTACATGATGTCACATTCCAAAATGTCTCAAAAATCACTTTTCTCGTTCAGGTAAACTACCAGAACTACGAATATAGTTCTTCTGTTGAAGCCAGATGGACACAGTTGCTTAGACCAGATCTGTGTTTTCTGGCTCTACACGTCCCATTTCACATCACACTTAGTCAAAATAATTGTGAGGAGCTCTCGGCGCACACTTGACGGCGGTCAAGTACAGTTAGTCGGCTGGAGCTGAACGGCGGCCATTTTGTTCTGCACTAACACAGCAACAGCTGTTCTCTGGCAAACACTTCAGTTCCAGTCATTCCAGAGCTTGATTGGACGTGACGTGCTACATATGCATGGATGTGAACGTACGGCCCACCGCAGGACATGCACCATGCAAACACAGAGAGTGGCCATTCTGTGCACGTTTAGACGAGAGAGAAATGCAAAGGTATAAAGAGGAGGAAGTGAGAGCGAGCAAGCGTGCGAGAGAGAGGGAGAGAGAGAGAGTGGACAGTTTCGAGTCAGTACTGCCAGAGGGCTCACACATCTCATTTGCCTAATGAAATAAATCACAGTCTAGAAGTTTCTTTCATTTGTTCTTGGAGGCTGCTCTTCCTTCAGGGCTGAAAGGAAAAAACGACAGAAATGCGTTGAATTATTAGAGCTAATGCTGCCCCTGCTGTGCGTTCAGAAAGAACAGACAGACCGTACTGCGTGTTTATTGGGAGGAGAAACTGTGTGCGTGCGTGTGTGTGTGTGTGTGTGTGTGTGTGTGTGCCTGTGTGTTTCTTCAAGGGGGATTTGCTTTGATCCTCATAAACCTCTCTTTTCATTGATCTTCCTAGTCATGGATGCGAAAAATAGACGGCCAATAATACATACAAATAAAAAAAACAAAAAAATAAAAAAAACGGGGATGTCCACTCTCACATTGGAACTCCAAACATTACAATGCCTTTTCATTAGGAATATGATTTTAAATTCTGAGCTAATGATATTTAATATCCACTAACCCAATATAAACCCCTTATCTTAACACTCACAGAAAACGTTATGTGCTTTCCCCCTCGTGTGGAAAAGTGTTCGACCAATTTTGGCCCCATAATGTCGTGCAAACCCGTACACACACACACACACACACTAATGTAGCAATTTTTTTCAGATTCAATGACTGTGCATGGCAAACTGAAGTTGAGCCAAGCTTGAACTTTCATAATTGGACAAACTTCCAATTAAAACAGAATATTTGGTGGGAAAGAGAGTAATGCGGCACTTGATTTTATTCATTAGAATTTCACTGGATCATTGAAAGTAGATAAATAATATATTTTTGTTAATTACTCTCCTGCACGGCCTTGGTTACATCAGAAAATCAATTTAGAGAAAGCTGTTAGAGTAAAAAAAAAGAAAAAAAAGGTTTATATTGTTCTGATGAATCATGCATGACCATGGACATTTGATTTTGAATGTCTTTGAGAAAAGTCTGTAATGCTCAACAAGGCTGCATTAATTTGATTGAAAATACAGTTAAAAACTAATATTGTGAAATATTAACATAATTTAAAATAAATGTTTTCTATTTTAATATATATTAAAATGTATTTATTCCTGTGATCAAAGTATTTATATAATACTGTATAATGTATTTTCAGCATCATTACTACAGTGTCTCATGATCCTTCAGAAATCATTCTAATATGATGATTTGATGCTCAAGAAACATTTTTGTTAATATTATTATTTTTTAATAAATTTTAAAAACATTTATGCTCCTCAATATTTATGTGGAAACCATGATACATTTATATTTAGGATTATTTAATGAATAGACAAAAAAAAAAAAAAAGTGTCTCATTCTAGAGATTTTAATACTTTAACGCATTCCTCGGGTCTTTAGTGACCAAGACAGCATTCACTACCCTCTTGCTCATTATTTGTTTATAAAAGTTAGATATCAACCTTCTTAGTGTTGCTTATTATAAACTATTTAAAATTAAAAATATAATTTAAAATAATTTCTGTTTTCCCATTCATTTTTTTTTTGTAAAAATTGTATAGGGTCGCTAAAGACCCGAGGTGTGTAACAGTGTAAGTATATATTTTTTCTGCACAACAATAGTTTAGCACTTTAATGAATAAGTGCAATTCACCTTTACTCCTCAAGGTGTCAGTGTCTGAAACTCAATGATGAAGTGACGTTTCACTCACAGTCACCGCAGGCAGAAAACAAAAGAATAGGAAGAATCATCAGCAAAACTTGAAATGGCTCAAAGATTTACTGCAGTCAGTGATCAAAATATTGATTTTGAAGATATTGAAAATGACAGTTTTGTGAATATGTTTGAGATGGTGAATATGAGGCAGATGCTGAATGTACTGAAATGAGCTCTGATGAGGACAGTGGAGAGTTTTATATTATCACGACAGATAAAGATCCATCCATGTTAGATATAGATCCGGGTCGCTAAAGACCCATATATGTAATAATGATCGGTGAAACAGTTAAGAGCATTTAAGAGTTAATTGGACTTTCTTTTTTTTTTTTTTTTGTCCCTGCCGAACATCAAGCTTGGCAGCCGTTTGCAGGCCCTTTGATTCCTCCCAGCTCCCATCCATTCTGTTCTCTCCTTCGTTATTCCAACCATCACTCCATCCTCCCTCTCTCCTCCCCATGACCTTCTCTGATATTTACCCTCCTCTCCTGTGGCACAGCAAAAACCCATAGCCACTAGCATGAGAGAAGAGAGTGACCAATAAAATTGTCCATAACAGGAAAAAAAGCAGCCCGTTTGCATGCGGGCAAGTCAAAGCATCAAAGTCCAGGAGGTAAAAAAGGGAAAACAAACATGGATGTATGCACAGAGCCCTTCCTCCTGCTGTCTGCATGTTACTAATGGTCAAAAAATGCTCCCCTCCTGGGAGGCTCCGCCGTCTCTATTTTTTCCTTCTCGCTTTTGTAGCTGTTAATAAGAAAAAAATTGTCTTTCAACCTCTCTCTTTTGATCTTGCCTCTGTCTGCACTCGGCACAATGACTCTCCTGCGGTCCCAGCTGATAGAGGACGGATGGGAGAGAGAGAGAGAGAACGGTAGAGAGCAAAAGAAAGAGGTGCAGCAGGCGGTCTTGGGAGGCTGTGCTGGTTGAGAAGGGAGCAGTGCAGCGTGGGTATTCACTATGAGCTTGCCTTAGGGCAGTGACTGACCTTTTGCTCTGATCTGATCCGCCATTATCATCAGTGTTGCTGTTTCAGTGAAGAGGATGGTAATATCTCTCCCAGTACAGAGAGATAGGAAGATAGGCTCTTGCTCTTATACAGAGGGTCCCATAGAAAAGGAAAAAAATCACTTATGTAATCTCTTTAATATGAATGTTTCCCCTAGACGTGAAATTTAAGTTTTTTTTTGTTTTTTTTTTCTTAAAGTTGTGATTAAATGTAAGTAACGACAGATATTTTCTTACATATTGTTACATCCAAGTGAAAAATAATTTAAACAAATCTAAAAATCTTGGTTCAATCCACCTGCTGTTGTTTGGATGGAGGCATTGGATGGATAGTTGATTGAAAGAATGGGACGGGGTTTAAACAACAAAATGACTGGCCAAATCCGGTAAACGTCACTAGAGAGAAGTTTCAACTGAAAATTTATGAGGTCTTTTTTTTTTTTTTTTTTTTTTTTTATGAAACATAAAAAATGCATGATGTCTTGTTCAGAATAATATCAATAACATGCACTTATGTAATAGATGATTGTACTTTTCATGCCGGCTTCTCTAAAGACAACAGTACACTCAAAATGTCTCTTCTAGTGATCTTAACAACTATTTACAATAAAAGTCACCAAAGCTTTCGTTTTCTTTTCCTAATTGTGTACTAATGTATTCCAAAAAATACATAAAAAATCCAATTCACACATACAATGACTTATAAAATGTAACAGTAAGTATGTATTTATCCTTGAATGCATTACAAGCTCCAAAAGGTAACAAAATAGTATTTATTTAATTCTTCTGTAATTGTTAATGATATTAATAACTGTGTTACATACAGTGAGGCAAAAAGTATTTAGTCAGCCACAATTTGTGCAAGTTCTCCCACTTAAATATATGAGAGAGGCCTGTAATTTTCATCATAGGTACACATTTGCTGGTAGTTTGCCCATTCCTCCATGCAGATCTCCTCTAGAACAATGATGTTTTGGGGCTGTCACTGGGCAACACAGATTTTCAACTCCCTCAAAATATTTTCTATGGGGTTGAGCTTGGCCACTCCATGACCTTAAAATGCTTCTAACAAAGTCACTCCGTTTGTTGCCCTGGCGGTGTGTTTGGGATCATTGTCACGCTGAAAGACCCAGCCATGTTTCATCCTCAATCCCCTTGCTGATGAAAGGATCAACTCAGCATTCTTTCTCCTCCAAACACGACCGATTTCTGTTTTGGTTTCATCGGACCAAATTATATTCTCTCAATCGTCTTCTGGATCATCCAAATGCTCTCTAGAAAACTTCAGATGGCCCGGACATCTACTGGCTTAAGCAGGGGGACACGTCTAGCACTGCAGGATTTGAGTCCCTGGTGGTGTAGTGTGTTACTGATGGTAGCCTTTGTTACTTTTCTCCCAGCTCTCTGCAGATCATTCACTACGTACCATAATTTGCAAATACATTCAGACTAAAAATCAGACAATGTGATTTTTGGGATTTTTTTTCTCATTCTGTCTCATAGTATTTGCACAATTAGTGGCTGACTAAATACTTTTTTGCCCCACTGTATATTGTTAGATATAGACTTGGGTCACTAAAGATCTGGATAAGAGTAATACTAATTTTAAAAATAATCTTTAAATAATAAATAAGATGTGTAAAAGAGAGTTCAGAACACCTTTTTATGTCCCTAAAGACTCCTGAGCTACAAAACAACCAGTGCATTATAAAATGGATAAAGAAAAAAAGAAGAGAGGAAGATGTATAAACGATGTGCATTTGAACATCTATTTATCTGGAGACAGCCTTGATCCAAGGCAAATAACCTAATTATCCAGTTACATTAAATCATTACTATAATCACCACGATCATTATTATCTATTTGCTTAGCAGACACACTCATCTAGCACGACGCGCCATACATCTATTTTACACATGCCGCAGGTTGCTCAGAACCACTCACTGCTTTGTTCGATAATGTATGTTCATTTATTTTAAGGCAAGAGGCAATTGCCCATTATATAGCAAGCTCTCATCTGACAAAAATAAAGCAGGAAATTGCACCTGATAAGATCAGCACAAAAACAGGGCCTATATTTATCGCAAAATCACATGGTGAAATACAACATGAAAAATACAATAAGTACATTTAAGGGAATTGTATGGTTTAAAGGGTTAATTCACCCAAAAATTAAAATTCTGTCTTATTGGAGGACGTTCCAATAATTAATGACAGAATTACAATGTTTGGGTAAACTAACCCTTTAATAATGTTTTTACATACGTATAAATGGGAACTATGAGACAAATTTGCTAAGCAGTTGCATTACTGAAGCTATATATATATATATATATATATATATATATATATATATATATATATATATATATATATATATATATATATATATATATATATAATCCTATCCATCTTTTTTTTAACTCATAATAAATTTCCTGCGAATGAGCGACATTTCATTTGCTACTATAGGTAAGTAACTAGAAGAATAACAAAGTGCAATAAACGGTAAAACTATTTGCGCAACAGACCAGTATGCTTATGTTTATGATAATGCATTTAAATAATATAGACTATCGCTTTGCAGTGTCATAACAGACTGTTTCTGTACAGCTAAAATAAAAGGGCCTGGCAAAGGAAGCCACATATTTCAAATAAGCTCTTAAGTTAAAAATAGCGTGGATATTTCAGCGCAAAAACCTGTGAAAGGCATGTATAAAACAGGTTGTTGTTATTATATTCATCTTTACATTCATGCAACATAACCTCACACTGGAAAACACACTGTTACCGTATTAGCATAATTCATGTAGCTTTAATTCAATCCGGGCGCTAACGCAAATCAGCTTTAGCAATTAATTCTTATTGAATTTCCTTCATCTGTTTTTTTTTTTCTTTCTTTCTTGTTTGCTTTTGAGTAATGCTGTGGTTCCCTGTTCGCGGTTATCAGCGGCTACATTAGCGTTACGTAACCGTAGCTTATGCTTATCTCGTAAGTGGCGGTCAGGCATTGTGTGGTTATTTGGCTTTCAGGCAAGCACAGTGCAAGAATAATGACAGCAGCTTCATCTCTTAGAGAGCAGAGAAAGCCGGAACGTTCACTCGGACCGACCAGGAAAGCTAGATTAAATTCCTACAATTAGTCGTCCGAGCCGGTAGCGCGTGGCTAGGACCTGAGCTTCCA
Organism: Pseudorasbora parva; assembly: GCF_024679245.1. Classification (NCBI taxonomy): domain Eukaryota; kingdom Metazoa; phylum Chordata; class Actinopteri; order Cypriniformes; family Gobionidae; genus Pseudorasbora; species Pseudorasbora parva. The sequence goes on from NC_090173.1 coordinate 14,797,952, forward strand.
GAGATGTAATTCATTTATAACCCTCTTGACCCCTTTAAAGTAATCGCCTCTCGAATGAAGATGATCGGCGCTTTCTTCCTTTTTAAAATCCAGAGACATGCCGTGAAATATCATTACCATTGTCTCCAGCACACCTCAAGTCTCCGTATCGTTCTATGCCCTTTACCATCAAACTCCTGTTTTACCAGACCAAATTATGACAGTCACCGGTAAATTCAATTTAATGAGATGCAAATTTGGTAAAAGGACAATTTGGGCCGCTCAGGTTGATGTCGTTATGCATGTCAAAAATCCCTCATTAGCAGACGCCTATGAATCGGATTACTGAATAATGAGGGTGTGTTAGCCTCAATCTTTCCACCAAATTTGACAGAGGGCTTTATCTGTGTCCAATGTATTCATCCTGTCTAATGTGCAAGGTGATTCAGTTAAAGCTCAGCAGACTGGTATGGTGGACTGGTGCGTTGCCCCGAATTAGCTCCTGATCTCCATAATTGATCTGTAAATCTACTCTGACACTGTGGTTCGTCGTACCGCCATTTACATCAAGAGTAATAAAGTGTGTCCTCCGCGGCGCATCGTACAGACGCCGCCTATGAACGTGTCCTCGCACGGCAAGCCCGCACGCTCCCTTAATGGTTATAATACTCCCAGTTTCTTACACTGAGCCTGACACAAAGCTTCCGGAGACGTATTAGTCTAATTCTCCCATAAGCGAGCATCGCGGTCCCCTGCTCTGTTGTGGAGGTGCAATTTACATTGGCACTCCAGCCGACAGTGTCTCATTTGTCACTAAGCTTTCCTTTATGGAGTGGGGCTCAATAATTCCTCCGCATAATCCACAATAAATTGCACTTCTGAAAGCCTCAGACCCTTCCCCGGGGAACAGGAATGGTTTAACGCAAGGGTCGGCAACCTTTGGTGCACGTGCCAATGGAGGATAATGGTGGACGGAGGGATAATCATTGGTACGTGAGCTGAAAGAGAGCGAGAGAGATTAATATTGCATGTTGTTATTGTGCATTTTGCATTGCAGCTACCTCTTAACTGTTGCCTGTTTATTTAGTTATGAGGTGTATGGGAAGAGAAACCCTCAAAAGTGTGGTGCAACTGATTTTCCATGAGCTCGGTGCTACAGTGTGCAACTCAAGGCAAAGCAGATCAGAACAATAATGCCAAATTTTGGAAAAAAGGACAATCGATACGTTTTTATATTTGGGAGCTGATAACTTATATATTGGCGAATAAATCTAAGCCTTGATATATGATTTATGAGCCCCAAAACTTAGTCAAACATACAGAGAAAACAAAGACACTGCAAAAGAAAACATGATTTCTTTTACCAAAAAGAGATCCCAAAATCCCAAATATACCCAGATTTGAACCCTTAACTTTTCAAATCACCTTACATTTCTAAAGCCAACTCGCTCTGTAAGTATATAAAACATCTATTGCCGGACAATAAATGCATAAACAAACAAAACAATTCATCGGACAGCATTACATATGTAACAAAGGCCAGCCAGTAGCTACTGTGCGAGTAAACCTAATCGAATCTAAAAAGAGGTTAGTTGCTGGTACTTTTATGTCTATTATTGACTATGGTGATGTTTTATATATGCACGCATCATCTCAAAGTTTACATGCACTGGATACTATATACCATGGAGCTTTGAGGTTCATCACTGGTCTTAAAGTCCTCACTCACCACTGTGAACTGTATGAACGTGTTGGATGGTCTTCTCTGTCAACACGGAGACATCAACACTGGTATGTTTTTATATATAAGGCTATTTTAGGTCTTCTTCCACCCTACCTTCTGACCTACATCAGTGTAAAAGATATTGGGACTTACAATCTTCGGTCCCAGGATCTTGTTCTTCTGTCTGTACCAAATGTTAGAACTGAGCTGGGGAAAAAGGCATTTAACTTTGCTGCTCCCTTTGCATGGAACAAGTTACAGAAACATTTGAAACTTAATAAGCTTGTCTCATTGGTTACTTTTAAGAGGATATTAACTGACTTGGAAGCAGCCACATCTGGCTGTAGTTGTTATGCATGATATGCTAAGGATTTGTGGTTGTTGTATCTGCTATTTTAGTTGTCTTATGTTATTGTGTATTCTGTGTTGTATGTATGGTTGTACTGCTGCCTATCTTGGCCAGGACACTCTTGAAAAAGAGATTTTTAATCTCAACGAGTACTTTCCTGGTTAAATAAAGGTAAAAAAAGAAAAAAACCTCACTCCCCTGATCTCAACAGACACTCTAGCGACTGACACTAGGGGTTGCTGTCGTTATCCTCTTTGTTAGAGAGTCCGACTCTCATGCGGATAGACCCGGGTTCGAGTCCTGCTTGGAGCAAGCAGTTCAAACAGGAGGGGTTACACTTACATAAAGAAACAAAGTACATGTGCCATGGCTATACAGAATAGGCATTAATTTGAACAATTCGAATATTGGGGAATTTTGGGATTGCCAAGAAGAAGAAAAAAATTGCACTTCATGTCAAACATTTGAGATCACATGATTTACTATGTGTAAATATTGAATATTGACTCTGAAAACTATTGACACTGAATTATTGAATAATGGATTGAAAATAGATAAACCCAGCAATTGGGTTGCTTTAGCCCAGTGAATTGGTTGTTTTAACCTAGCAGTTAGGGTAAATGTTTGCTTAAAACCACTCAATTGCTGGGTTAAAAACAACCTAATCACTAAGTTTGTCCATTTTCAATCCAACTTGGGTTGTTTTTATCCCAACATTTTTAGTGTTCAACAATATATTTATGATGATTTTGCTGTGACATAAAATTAAAGGTGCTCTATGTGATATTTTTGCTGTAAAATATCCAAAAAACCACCAGGCCAGTGTTATATATTTTGTTCAGTTGAGTTCTTACAATAGCCCAGATGTTTCCAACTATTTGTAAATTGTGAGAAAATTGCTATTTTGACCAATGAGCCGGGACGTCTGAGGGAGTCGCCTGTCAATGGCGTCATATCTGCCTTACTCTCGGTTTCTGGTTTTATTCTGCAGAAGCCTTTTTACTCTTAGCAGTGTGAACAAGTGTCACAGCAGCCGATGAGCGAACACACAGAGTAACATCATAACATCATTTTAAACACACTTAAATGTGTCTAATATGATAAACAGAGCTGCGTTACCTCATACTCATGACCGGAAAAGAGGAAATGTCGCCGGCGACTGTGTCCCGTCATAATAAAAGTCCCGCTGCTCGCGAGGCGTGTGTTTGTGTAACAATCGCTCCAGGGGCCTTGCTCAGCTCCTCAACACTCGGTCCTGCTCTGCTTCACACTACAGTAACGTTAATCATCACATTCATCAACATGACTTCTGCCCACAAGAAGAACTGACTAGACTTGAATTTCAGAAGTAGAACATCATTTATAATGCTACTGTTTGCATTTATCTATGTTTATATTTTTAAATAAAAAAAATAATAAATAACATGATTTATAAAGAGTTATACAAAAACACTGTTATTGATTGGAGACTACTTTGTCAGAATTAAAAGAAAAACCAGTTTGCCTGAAGCCAATGAATAAAAAGTCTAACATTTACATTATTTACCATAGCTAAAGTCTATTTCCCTTTCCAATATGAGGTACTTAATATGCAATACACTGTGCTGAGCAAGAACTGCTCAGTTTTCCTAGATTTCATTAAAAAAGAAGATAAATGTTATTTGAAAATGCAGTTCCCAAATAACACTTTTCGTCAGATATTTAAAATTAAATAATAATAATAATAATAATAATAATAATAATAATAATAATAATAATAATAATAATAATAATATAAATATTAAATAAATATTATTTTTGATTTAATATTATTTTTAATTATTTTAATAAAATATTATTTTTTAAATTATAAACACTGAATCTGAATCAACATCATAAATAATTAAGGTCTGAAATGTAAACCATAAATCTAAACTGAAATGTAAAAATATCACACACTGTAGTATGTATTATTTTCTCTTGCACTTTTTGCATGCCTACTGTTTCTTTGTGATAAAAGCAGTCTTTTTTTTTTCTTTTTTTTTTCCATCACTTCAGGTTTTTAGTCTCTTGTATCAGAAATCCACTGATTTCTGAACAAGACACTTTATTATTTATAAACACACATTTTATTAATAATAAATTAAACCAGCAGGTTTTGAGTTCTGAATGTTACAAAAATATTTTACAAGATTAAGGAAAATGTTGAAAAACTTACATATTATGGTATGACTGCTTTAAAAATCATTCATGGATGCACCCACAGAGGACACAGGAAGCATTGTGTGAAGTTAGTGTTATGAAAACACTGTTGTAGTGAACATGTGTGAAGTGTTTTAATGCATCCAACATGCAGATCTTTCAGCAAAACAAAGCAACCAAGAGGTTTATTATTAACTGCCCAGAATGTAGCTGCCTTAAACTTAAATTCCATTCAACTGTAAAAAAAAAAAATTAATAAAATAAAAATAAAAATGTGTTGAATCTTGAGTTACAAAGTTGAAATTTGCTTAACTTAGAGTTGGCTTTAAAAACGTAACTAATTAACTTTAACTAAGTTAAAAACTTAAAACTGACCATGTTTAGCATAGCTTAAAAATATTTTCACAATGCTTTCAAAATTTGATGTTAGTGACCTTTAGTTCATTTTTGTGAGCGTTAAGTTAATGTAGTTACGAAAATAAAACATAAATTTAAAAACACGCACACTTTGCAAATACATGCGTTTTAAATGTAAACTCTTTCAGGACAACATACCACAAATACTGATTACTCCGATTTTAATGACAGGATTATCCCAATAATGCTAATACAATGCTCTCTATAAAAAATATGTCTATTCCAACTACTTCTTCTAGCTAGCATTTAGGGATGCGCGATATACCGGTACTGGAAAAATACCGGTATATATTTTATTTAAAACGGTACGATATCATTATTTGGCACATTTCGGTATATGCTGCTTTTCCGAAGTTCACCGCTAGATGGCAGCGCGCTACCCAAACTGACCCGAAACAACCGGCAAATGTGACAACAACATAGACGAACAAAATGGATAAAGCAGTCGAATCTCACTCAAGATGCCCAAAACGAATTAATAAAGAGAGGAGTAGAAGTGACATTTGTAATGACTTTGCTTATAAAACTGATGAAGAACCATCAAACCTAGCCAAGAAGCATCTGTCACTATCCTGACTTTAGGACTTCTTAAGAGATCGACAGGTCAGTGGATCATTCAAACCATCTCATTTAGACATTTATTTTCTTTAACACTGATCAACGCACACACACAGCCTAACATAAGATCGAATATCACAATCTCCAGCGTTCATTTCAACCAATGACATTTAGATCTCATTATATTTGCACGCGTACTATTGCACTATTTACATTCACGTTAGACACACCCGACTGTGTTTATGTGAATACTCACTAAAGACGGACATTCGTACATAATTCTGTGTATTTGACTGTTTAAGGAAACTTAATGTGTAATGTGCAGCTTTGCTGATTAATTTACTAATAAACATTTGTGGTAATTTCCCACTTTATAAACTCAAAACTTGCATAATTGTTCTCATTCGCGTGCAATAAACCCGCGCTAATATCAGACCTTGTGGTATCGATTTAATATCGGTACTTCGGTATTAGATTGTGGTACCGTACCGAAGCCAAAAATGTGGTATCGAGCCATCCCTACTAGCATTAGCAATTAACTATAGCAGAGGCCTTCAATACACACTGCCTCCACTTCCTGTTTCAGTCAAAGTAGGGACGAAATCTGCACTCAATCTGAAAACAACAATAGTTATTTTCATCATGCTTCATGTTACATTCAGCCCTTGTTATCTTTTTATTTGATGATTAAAAAAACATTAATCCACACATCCGGCTCAAGCCATCCGCACATCATTATTCCACACAGAAGTTAACACATGTGACTTGTCACACAAACAAAATTACAAATAATTTGTGCTTGAAAAAACATTTTCTAATGTCTCGCTTGCTATGCTAACTGCGCTAACTGTGTAGCTCATATTGACACAAGCCTATGCTGCCCAGCTAAGATGAGCACTGCTTTATTCTCAGTGCCAATAATTCTACCGCATCCTTCATTTCGGGGTGCTGACTGTGTTAAGCACTGTGTGTGGCTACAGTAGCGCTGCTAGTTTTCCGCCATCATAATGACACCATTGTGTGAGCGCTGGGCAAATGGAACATGAGAGTGGCTGTAATGGGCCATGTATCAGGCAGAATGTGTTTGATTATTGGCTCAGAGAGAGAGGTGCAGCTGAGAGAGAACACAAGCTCATCTCAAACCACGCAGAAGAGAAAGAAGCAGAAGAAAGGCATTAAAACGAGCAGGGAGAAGGAACATGAATACAAAAAAAAAAAAAGAACAGTGCGGCCACACTTTACATTAGGGTACACATATTCACTATTAACTAGGAGTTTTCCCTCAACAAACTCCTAATTAGCTGCTGATTGGTTTGAAGTATGTCTGTTACAAAAATGATCAGGGTGTTACCATGGTAAAATTATGATCAGTTGGTTTTACCAGTACTTAAAGTGAATGCAACTGAGTGTCTGAGGAGAATCCAGATGAATAAGTGAATCTCACAAAACCAAGTTAATGTCACTCTGTTCTCTCCAGTACACTGCAGATACCATATTATGTTAAGTGTCAAGGTAACTTTTTGTAACAGACACACTGTAGAAAGACATCAGACAGTAAAAAAGTATAATAAATACAATGTATAAGGTTCTTTTGGGTTAATTTCACAAAATCTGTTCAGAATATAGTGCTCTGAAATCAGTAGATAGAAATTAGAAATTATAAGATAATAGGTTTACTTTTACAGATATTGGTTTTATGTCTCTTACTGGTCTACGACCATTACATACCCAGTAAACCTTCCATCAGGGTCACGGCACCAAATATAAATACTCAACCCGCTCCGAGTCGGATTCGAACATGGGTCTCTGGTAGTCGCTAGCATGCCTCTTGAGATCAGGGGAGTGAGGTTTACATGCACAGCTCTTACTGGCCTACGACTGTTAAATACCCCACTAAACCTTCCATCAGGGTCACGGCACCAAATATAAATACTCAACTCGCTCCGAACCGGATTCAAACATGGGTCTCTGGTGGACGCTAGCATGGCTCTTGAGATCAGGGGAATGAGGTTTACATGCACAGCTCTTACTGGCTTACGACTGTTAAATACCCCACTAAACCTTCCATCAGGGTCACGGCACCAAACATAAATAATCAACCCGCTCCGAGACGGATTCGAACATGGGTCTCTGGTAGACGCTAGCATGGCTCTTGAGATCAGGGGAGTGATGTTTACATGCACAGCTCTTACTGGCCTACGACCGTTACATACCCCACTAAAACTTCCGTCAGGGTCACGGCACCAAATATAACAACTCAACCCACTCCGATCAGGATTCGAACAGGAGTCTCTGGTAGTTGCTTGTATGTGTCTTGAGATCAGGGGAGTGAGGTTTACATGCACAGCTCTTACTGGTCTACGACCATTACATAGACTGCTTAACCTCCCATCAGTATCGCAATACCAAATATAACTACTCAACCCGCTCCGAGTGGGATTCGAACAGGGTCTCTGGTAGTCGCTAGCATGCCTCTTGAGATCAGGGGAGTGAGGTTTACATGCACAGCTCTAACTGGCCTACGACTGTTACATACCTCACTAAACCTTCCATCAGGGTCATGGCACCAAATATAACAACTCAACCCGCTCCGAGCGGGATTCAAACAGGGGTCTCTGTCTAGTCGCTAACATGCCTCTTGAGATCAGGGGAGTGAGGTTTACATGCACAACTCTTACTGGCCTACAACTGTTACATACCCCGTTAAACCTGCCATCAGGATCACGGCACCAAATATAACAACTCAACCCGCTCCGAACAGGATTCAAACGGGGGTCTCTGTCTCGTTGCTAGCAAGCCTCTTGGTATAAGGGGAGTGAGGTTTACATGCACAGCTCTTACTGGCCTATGACCATTACATACCCCGTTAAACCTCCCATCAGGCTCAATGCACCAAATATAGCTACTCAACCTGCTCCGAGCAAGATTCCATCCGGGATCTTTGGCAGTCGCTAGCACGCCTTATTAGATCTGAGAAGTGAGGTTTACAAACACGCACAGCTCTAACCTAACTGGTGCGGGGGGCACTGTTATGCATCTAAAATATTACAGAATCTCCCAAACAAAACACAGATGAAGAAGCAGAAAAAAGCGATCAAAGCATTGTAAAATAGCATGATAATCAAACATTAAATAGCATTTAAATTAAAACTGAATAAATGGTTTCAACTGTGAAACATTGGGGGTGTTGATGGAATCGATCCGTTAAATCTATGTTGAGATCATCATCCTGAATATGATCAGGATGTAGTAGTCTTTGACGCAAAAACGCAATTTCAGCTTTTTGTTCAAAATGTTGATTGTGAAAATAAATACTGGTGGGGAAAGGGGTTAATATGACATTTTCATGATAATTAAACACATTTTCCTGCACAGTTCTCTATAATGTATTTATACAATGCACCATTCTGACTAATGTGAGTGATTAAAAAAGCATTACTTTAAAATGAAAGCATTTCAGCAATATGTAAGAATGACTACAAAACACCTAAAATGACCTGTGACCTGGACATGTTTTCACTTGTTTATGAAGGTCAGTCATGGCGGAGTGTATTATCATATATCCTCTGCAGTATATCCTCTCCTCCTGAGAATCTCACATAGTCATAAACACACTCCTTCACCTGTGCTCCCATTGAGGGAGGAGGTCTGACATCCAGCATCACTGCCTTAATTATGAAGTCTTTCCAATGAGCGCGTTCCCTAGTGTCCTTCACTCACTACTGCATCTCAATTTTCTCACCAGGCTCAAGCAAATAAGAAGTCGCACAGGGAGTCTACATGCTAGCAGGGAATTACATGTGATTTGAAATGAGCCCAATTTATGTGTGTGTGTGAGGGGTGGGGGTGTGTGGTAATTCATTGTATAAGGGAAGCAAGCTTGTCACTGCTTATTTTACTGATGCAACCAGGGGCCAAGGCATCAGCCGTCACTGCCGGCCCTGTACACCCCAAAGTGCAAGAGCGCCAGTCACCTCGCCTCACCTTGCTGTCTCGTCTCGCTAACATGTGGCTCAGTTTGCATTCTGTCACCTCTCTCCCTCTTGAAATTCATCATAGATTCTGCTCTTTTAGAACATAACTGCATAGTATGCATAGCACAATCTTACCACAACACATTCCTCTGTAATCTGAGAGCACATTCTTGGAAAAGGTTATGAGCACATAAAGAGGAGATTAAAGTAACACTAATTACTACACCGACAGTGATGGCAGCAGTTAATAACTAGTACGTGTGTGAAAAATGTGACAGAACAGTTAACTCTTTGAGGAACAAAGAGAGCAAATACACCCGAAAAGAAAAGAAGAAATGTCTCAGCTGTGTCTCCTAGATATTGGAAGCAAATGGAGATGAGCAATCATTACTGTACAATGGAAAAGGGGGTGAAAAATAAATGAGATCTCTTTAATATCTCAATTACTTCTTCTAGACAGCAATGAGAGCACATAAAGATGAGCAATTATACTTGTAGGAAAGAAAAAAACAAGGTTGAGATCTCCTCTTTAAAATCTCAATTTCTTCCCCAAGACAATGAGGTAACATTGAGAGTGATTGAAGATTTGTTTTTTCTCCTGAGAAAAAGATACATGTTAAACATCAGGGGTCCTTAAACCAATTTTAAAGTAATTAATTAAAACATAATCTATAAAATGGCTCTATAGGGGCTTTCACACCAGAGGAAAGTTTCCATTGTTCCTATAACTATTGGCGGAAGTACCTGCTTTTTGGCACGTTCGCACCACAGAAACTGGGAATGAATTTAGTTTTAGGAACGCCTTTTGGGAGGACTAAATTAGCTCCTACTTTCAGAGTAGGGTCTAACCCAGCATAATAGGAACTTCCAGTGATGTAAGTGTATGTTGATTGGCCGAACACATGCCATACAAAACACTGGTACCTGCCATTTTTAAAAGCTGCGTAAACACATAGTGTTTAAACACTCCAGGAAACATGGAAAAGAGCAATAGATGGGCCAATGGTAAAGTCCAGGCACTTCGCATCCGTTATGCTACAGACGAAATTCAGCATGACTTTGAAGGGACAAAATGAAATGTATTTCTGCTTAGCTCCACGGTAAAAAAAATATTTTAAAAATAAGTTACCTGGTTGCCTTAATTTTTTGTTAATTAAAATTAAAAACTTGAGTTAATACAATGAACATTTCTGAGAATCGACAACCTTTCTTAAAAGATTATTAAAAGATTTTGTAATCATTTTATTTGGTAATTGTGTGTTTTATTTGTGATGACGCAGTGAAACATTCCAAATTGTGCTATTTTCATGATCAAATTTTTTTATGTGATTCAGATACAATAATATTTTCAGTTTCTACATATTAAACCAATATCATTTATTGTATCAACTTCAAAATTTTAATTTCAATAAACTAAAAATTAAGGCAACCAGGTTACTTACTTTTTAAGTTAAACCAACAAAAACAATTTACAGTGTAGCAGTTTTGCCCATCAACCACACGGTGATCTGTTCCGTGAAAAAAAATAATTAAGAAACTGAAGCAGGAATACAAAAGAATGCAATCAGGCAAATGGCCCAGGGGTAGCATTTAGTTCTTGACCGGGCGGCTAGTTCCTTTAACTACTCTGTTCAAAAGCCCCTTCTATGAAGCACCTGACAGAACCATTTAACACTTAAATACAATGTTCCACCAATTTTTATTACATATTTAGGTCTTTAGCAACCCAGATCTATATTTAACATGGATGGATCTCTGCCTGTCACGATAATATAAAACTCTCCTGATATTAGAGTAACAGTTACAGAAGAATGAAATAAAGCGCATCTTGTTTCCTTGTGGAGCGTGTAAGGGTTCAGTTTGAGCAGATGTTTTCCACCATCATCACTGTCCTCATCAGAGCTCATTTCAGTACATTCAGCATCTGCCTCATATTCACATCTCAAACATATCCTCAAAACTATCATTTTCAACATCTTCAAAATCAATATTTTAATCTCTGACAGCTTCTTCAGCAGATCCGCCATCAGTGACAGTGACAGTAATATCTGACTGTGTTCAGTTCTTGCTCTGCAGTAAACCTCTGAGCCATTTCAAGTTTTGCTGATGATTCTTCCTATTCTTTTGTTTTCTGCCTGCTGTGACTGTGAGTGAAACGACACTTCATCATTGTGTATCAGACACTGACACCTTGAGGAGTAAAGGTGTATTGCACTTATTCAGTCATCAAAGATTCAATTATTGTTGTGCAGAAAAAAATATACGTACACTGTTACACACCTCGGGTCGTAAACGACCCTATACAATTTTTACAAAAATGGAAAAATAGGCATTCTTTAATAATGTAATAGTATTTTTCTTGCTATATTGCTTATAATTAATTGATTAAGGAATTATAGGACCTGTTAAGAGTGCAGTCATACCTCTTCTCTCTCCTCTACCACTTTCAAATTGATCAACAATGTCTCAAAACTGTGCTTAGATTTGTCAAGATTATCTGCAATCTAAAGTCAGAGATCGCAATATGATCTCAAACATACTCTTACCTTGTCAACAAACGGCTCGTTTGTGTTATTATTTCTCCTCTGAACTTCAGCGGAAATGTTTGAGACAAAGTTTATATCCGAATGAAACGAAAATCTTCATTAAGTCTCCTGAGCTATGAAAAAGCAACAGCTGAATATATTCATTAACTTGAGTGCTAAAGCATGTAACCCATACTGTAGCATCATGCTTATATAACAGCTCTAATAAAAAAAAAAAAAAGAAATCCAGAGCTACATCCTGTTTATCTTATCTGTCATCTGGCTAAACTGGGCCTCCTAGAGTTAGCCTTTAGAACATGTCTCCAGTTGCAGGGAATTCTTCACAGCTGAGAAGAAAGTTCACCTCTCAGCTGTCACCATCTCAACCTTACCTGTCATACAGCGACCACAAACTTTTTTATCTCGATAACCTGGTCTGTTTGTGTCTGCCCTTTTCAGTGGCTAGCCTGTGGTCACTGACCCTGCACTCGGATCTGTCTCTATTCTGCAGCTCTGACAACCCCAGTTGTCTAGTAGCCCCAGTTCTTTTCTCTTTACTCCTTTATTTGCATTTCAGTTTCATTATTAGCTCAGTGCTCCACACAGTTACTTTCATTGTAATGGTATATACACTCAGCTAAAGGATTATTAGGAACACCATACTAATACTGTATTTGATCCGCTTTCGCCTCCAGAACTGCCTTAATTCTACGTGGCATTGATTCCACAAGGTGCTGAAAGCATTCTTTAGAAATGTTGGCCCATATTGAAAGGATAGCATCTTGCAGTTGATGGAGATTTGTGGGATGCACATCCAGGGCATGAAGCTCCCGTTCCACCACATCCCAAAGATGCTCTATTGGGTTGAGATCTGGAGACTGTGGGGGCCATTTTAGTACAGTGAACTCATTGTCATGTTCAAGAAACCAATTTGAAATGATTCAAGCTTTGTGACATGGTGCATTATCCTGCTGGAAGTAGCCATCAGAGGATGGGGACATGGTGGTCATAAAGGGATGGACATGGTCAGAAACAATGCTCAGGTAAGCCGTGGCATTTAAACGATGCTCAATTGGCACTAAGGGGCCTAAAGTGTGCCAAGAAAACATCCCCCACACCATTACACCACCACCACCAGGCTGCACTGTGGTAACAAGGCATGATGGATGTTCTCATTCTGTTTACGCCAAATTCTGACTCTACCGGATATCCTGATTGGCTTCATCACTCAGTCTCCTCTCCACCAATCAGCTGGTGTGTGGTGGGCGTTCTAGCGCAATATGGCTGCCGTCGCATCATCCAGGTGGATGCTGGTACCCGGTGGGGTCTTCTGCTGTTGTAGCCCATCCACCTCAAGGATGTGCGTGTTGTGGCTTCACAAATGCTTTGCTGCATACCTCGGTTATAATGAGTGGTTATTTCAGTCAAAGTTGCTCTTCTATCAGCTTGAATCAGTCGGCCCATTCTCCTCTGACCTCTAGCATCAACAATTCATTTTCGCCCACAGGACTGCCACATACTGGATGTTTTTCCCTTTTCCACACCATTCTTTGTAAACCCTAGAAATGGTTGTGTGTGAAAATCCCAGTAACTGAGCAGATTGTGAAATACTCAGACCGGCCCGGTGGGCACAAACAACCATGCCACGCTCAAAATTGCTTAAATCACCTTTCTTTCCCATTCTGACATTCTGACGTTCAGGGGATTGTCTTGACCAGGACCACAGGCATTGAAGCAACTGCCATGTGATTGGTTGATTAGATAATTGCATTCATGAGAAATTGAACAGGTGTTCCTAATAATCCTTTATTCGAGTGTGTGTATATATATATATATATATATATATATATATATATATATATATATATATATATATATATATATATATATATATATATATATATATATATATATAATTTAAACTGTTTCATCAAAATGTTTGCCATCTAAGAATGTTTTACTGAGTGATGAGATGATTTCAAGTATTTGTTTGCCATTATCATACTTTTAATTCAAAGTAGGCATATATGAGAGTTATTTGTCTAAATGATCTTGCACCTACATACTCTCCTTCTACTCTCCTGCCCGGGCCCTCAGATCATCTGAGCTTGGACTTTTGTCCAATTTTAGTGTTCGACTGTCTACTGTAGGTGGTTGGTCATTTAGTGTCAATGCTCCTAAATTATGGCATTAGCTTCACCTTCCACTTCATAATAATATATAATCTTTGTCTACCTTCAAGATGTATCTATTTAATATATATGTTGACTAAAGTGGCTATTAAAAGCCTGTGCTTGTATTGTGTATGTGGGTGTGTAAATGTGTTGAATAGCACTATGTTAAGCGACCTTGAGCTATAGAAAGGCACAATATAAATAACATTTCTTCTTCTTTTAATGAGGAGGACATTATAAGCTATGAATCAGGATGTTTTAATAGTACAGCACATTAAAAGCTAAAAAAAAAAAAAAAAGGCTCGTTTGGATATCGTGGCATTTGTTACAACCACATGCAAATACATTTTCATATGATTGTAATGTGAACCAGAAGGTGGGTTAAAAAGTAAGAGGAATGTGATTAATTTTCCAAAAGCAAGGCTGATTCAAAGTAGGAGCAAGCTACTACATTTTAATTAAAGACACAAATACTACTGTTTAAATTTGGAATAACCTGTATCGATGCATCATGCTCCCTTAGACCTGGTAATAAGAGAGTAATATGAACAACGTTAAAATTAAATAAACACACTGAAAGAATTGAATCAGTTTAAACTGAGATCTCAAAGTCTGGCGTCTTAGCACATTTGAGGGCAGTTTTGAGATACGGGTCAGATCTTTTATAAGTAGTGTATTGTTTAATAAACTAAAAATATTAAAGGGGTATTTTACGCTATAATTCTGTCACCCTCATGTCATTCCAAACATGTTTGACCGTTTTTTTTGTTTGTTTTTCTGAGGAGAACAAAATAATATATTTTGAAGAATGTTTGTAATCAAATAGTTTTGGTTCCCATTCGTTTTTACTGTATTTTTGAACATAAAAAATGTGATAAATCATGAAAATAGCACAATTTGGCATGTTTCACTGCGTCATCAGAAATAAAACACACACAATTACCCAATATGCTTACAAAATCTTTTAATAATGTTTTAATAAAGGTTGACGAATCTCAAAACATGTTCATTGTATTAACTCACAATTTTAATTTCAGTGAACTCAAAATTTTAAGGCAACCAGGTCACTTTTTTTTCTAAATATTTTTTTACAGTGTAAAAGCTAATATTAAAATAAAATACTATAATAATTGGTATACTTCAATTAACTGCTTCTAAGAGAAAATGTGGCATATTCATCCTTTTTTTTTTATCTGAGAAGAAAGAAACTTAAGGAAAGGTTTTCAATTCATCACAAAAAAAAAAAAGTTGAGTTGATTTTTGAGTTTTCTCAACTTAGGGTCAATAGTTGTACAAACTTTGTTTGAGTTATCTCAACTTTTTTCATGTTAAATAGTTGAATAAACTTTAAAAGCTGAATTTGTCATACAAAACATAGGTTGGATTTTTTTTACAGTGACTTTACTGTTCCCAGGGCTGTTTTCCGGGGCCCAAGGATGAGTCCCGGAAAACAGTCCTCTATGGGTCCTCTATGTCCTAAAATGTCCTCTATGGGTCTATGGGAAAAAAGGGCCCCACCTGTAAACTTTTTATCTCAGCCTCCATGAATTGTAGTGACTGGCCCTGCTGCTATCTCCACTGGAGACCGTGAGTAAATTTACTGCTCATTGAGTCGGTAAACTGTCTCTCTCTCCCCTGCTTTGTCACTGTCATTGTCTCTCTGTCTCACTTCCTTTCCTTGACACTCACTTAATTCAAATTAGAGATGTGTTTGTAAACATCTATGCTAGAGCACATCGCGGCGGCATCTTAATTTACCACGTATATAAGTAAGCTGTGCAATAGTCACCCTGACATTAATCTTATGTGCCAGCGACAACGGATGGTGAAGACATAATAATGAAATGAATCGTGAGGTCTCTGTTTGTGTTCTACCTGCACTTCAACGAGAGACACGGGATGGCTCAGACTGGCAGACTGCCACGCCGAGTGCCCTGACCGCGCCAGACCGTGACAGATTCATCTTCATTACGCGCACATCAAGACTGCGTTCGCTTGTGTACAATTACCTGCTCGTAAACACATGTTTGTCTGTGTGTGTGGAGAAGATGTAATGCATATGACACTATGGGGCATTTTGATTTGAAGGTTATTGATGCCACATAAACATAAATCACGTGCGGGTAGCTACTTCAAAATGGTACTTCACACATGATTCAAATTGATCCCGATTTAATTTCTTAACAAATGTCGCTCGCCTGATTATGCATCAGCACACACTATTGTAAACGACAAAGAGTCTTCATAACCTTTCACTGAATGACTGAACGTGACCGAACACAATGATTGGACGAACATTTTTAGACTTCCATAGGATTTAACATATATAATATTTAGACCACTTCTATTATTGATTGCTATCAAGACGTGAAGAGAGTTTCAAGCTGAATAACAAAAAGTGTTTAAAAAAAAAAAAATTATATCCTACACTGTAACATTTTGTTGTTGTTTTTTGTTGGTTTAACTTAAAAAAGTAAGTAACTTGGTTGCTTTAAAATTTTGAGTTTATTGAAATTAAAAATTTGAGTTGATACAATGAAGGAAATTTGTTTAATAAATAGAAACTCAAAATATTATTGTATCTGAACCACATAAAAAATTTGATAAATCATGAAAATAGCACGATTCGGCATGTTTTACTTGCATCATCAGAAATAAAACACACACAATTACCCAAGATGCTTACTTAATCTTTTAATAATCTTTTAATAAAGGTTGTCGAATCTCAAAAAAAAAAATTCAGTGCATTAACTCAAAATTTTAATTTCAATGAACTCAAAATTTTAAGGCAACCAGGTAACTTTTTTTCTAAATATTTTTTTTTACAGTGTACCTTACACACTTAAATTCCAACATGTTTGCAGTTTCAAGTATATTATTTTAATAAAAATGGCTAAATAGTACTGTCAGAACAACCTCAAAATTAATATTACTTTGTAAAAAAAAAAATATGTTTAATAAGTTATGACAACATATGTTTTTGCATTGTTTTAACTCATCAAAATAAGCAATGTTAAACTTGTAATAATTATTAGTTATACAAGATGTAACTCAGTCAGTTTAACATAATTTCCTGTAGGTCTTTCCTGTAGCTCAATGAGTAGAGCATGGCGCTAGCAACGCCAAGGTCATGGGTTCGATTCCCAGGGAAAGCAAGACTTGACAAAAATGTAAAATGTGTACTTTGAATACAATGTAAGTAAATGTAAATGTAATTTAAGTTGAAATAACTTAGACATCCAATTCGATTGTACTGCAAAAGTTCAAAATTTGCCTTTTTTTACAGTGTATATATATATGATTCATCCACAATAATTGATTTTTAGTTTGTGTACACACACTACCATTCACAGGTTTGGGGTCAGTACATTGTAAAATAATATTGTTGGTCAAACTTTAAAAAAAAAGTTACCTGGCTGCCTTAAAATTGAGTTAAGAGAAATAAAACAAATGTAAAAAAAGATGTTAATACAACAATGGAGATTGGTTTCATAAATATAAACTCAAAATATTATGTAATCTGAACAAACATTAATTAACTAAGTTGATTTGACAAATGATAAAAAGTTGTGATGCAAATTCATGAAAATATTTTTTACAGTGTAAGATTGATCTGAAATTAGTATTAATATAAAACTGATCAAAAGTCAAAATAAATAAACTAATTGTATTACAAGAGATTTGTATTCTAAGTGTTATTTCAAGCTTTCTGTTTATCTAAGTATCCTGATTGTATCACGGTTAGTTTGCACAAAAATATTAATCAGCACAGCTGTTTTGAACATCAATAATAATAAATGTTTCTTGAGCATCAAATCATCATATGAGAATGATTTCTGAAGGATCATGTGACACTGAAGGCTGGGGTAATGATGCTGAAATTACACATCATGGGAATACATGACATTTTAAAATATATTCAAATTGAAAACCGTTATTTTAAATGCATAATACTTCAAAAAAAAGTAGGCATTACTGTGTTTGTGATCCAATAAATGCATAAGAGACTGCTTTCAAAAAAATCTTCTTATGTTATGATAATTCTGTGATTATTTGGGTGTCTGTGAGATCAAATTTATTTATTATAAGCTTAACTATGATACACAGAAAACTGTAAAAAAAAGTTAGTTACCTGGCTGACCTAAAATGCTGAGCTCATTGAAATTTAAAATTTGAGTTAATACGATTAAAATTCTTGATAATCGACAACCTTTATTGTGTGTGTGTGTGTGTGTGTGTGTGTGTGTGTGTGTGTGTGAGAGACGCAGTGAAACATGCCAAATTGTGCTATTTTCATGATTTATCACATTTGTATGTGGTTCAGATACAATAATATTCGAGTTCCTATATATTAAACCAATTTCCTTCATTGTATCAACTCAATAAACTCAATTTTAAGGCAACCAGGTAACTTACTTTAAGTTAAACCAACAATATATATATATATATATTTTTTTTACAGTGTAGACGGACATCTCTTCGATTCAATGAGAACCTGGATCTGAATATAGTAATGAATATTGAATGAGTGTGATGTTTCTCTGGACAGATACTAACTATCATAAACATGTGTAGTCAAAATATTAAGGAATAGTTCACTATATGACAATTATCTCATTGGTGCGATCAATTCAAAACTTTCAAACACAATGTGAGTGTCTTTTTCTGCTGATTTATAGATGTACAATACGCTCTCTCCCACCACAATAACACATTTTATGCTGGGATCACGTCTTATCTCACCGAAGGCGCCAGTAACTGGTGCCCCCATACAAACAAATAGATGCATGACTTCTCTGCTAAATTGGCCTGCCAGGCTGCACCCCGCGTCTGATTAGTTCCACGGAGCGAAAGCCAAGACAACCGAGCACAACATTATAGCCCTACGTGCGCACATAAACGTACGAGCACGTGCGCAAATGTGATGTATCGAGTCTGATGGCGGTGACCCCATTCTGCCGTCTACGGTTACCCAACGACGAGATGGGCCAAATCTCGAAGGGTCTCCAAATCTCCAGGCTTGAACTCCCACATCCCTGCTACTCACTCAGCCCCTCTCACACACAAACACCAAAACATCCCTGAGCACAACGGCCAATGAACGAGAAGGGCAGTGGTGTCACAACGGGCATAATCTCCCTTCCAGCCGCAAGCGAAGAGTTTCACTGACTCGCATTTTCACCTCTGAAAGAAGATACACGATTAGAATATTACAGCGCGGAGCATTATTATGTCAATAACCATATGCACCATATTGTTAGAGATAGATATACAAATCCATATCCCTGATCCAAGGCACATAAGATGGATTAAAACAAAGCCGGTCGGAAATGGACAACGTGAGATCCGTCTCTTTACATGCATGTGACCTGCAGTTTTAATGGGATAGTTCACCCAAACATTACAAATTCTGTCAGTGTTTCTCGCCCTCAAGTCGTTTCTTACCTGTGAGACTTTGGTTAAGACTTGTGAAGAGATATGCTTGCTTTATAAGATGAATTAAGGCTTCTATTTACATCTAAACTATGATCAATAGATATTCGTCTGAGGAAGCAAAAGAGGCAGTGTCTCCTCAAAAACCCTGGATGAGAAAATAATGCATATTACAAAAATAAAACAAAGGCAAATATTCCAAATTGTGACTAAAAGTCACTAGTTTTTCAAGTCAAGTCTAAACAAGTCACCTTGATTTATATAGCGCTTTACACAACCCATTGCTTTAAAGCAGCTTTACAGTGATAATAGGACATTTATTTAGTTTTAGATGAAAAGCTAAAGTTGTTGATTGATTCATTTCTGTTGTAAAAACTGATTTCAAAATGTAAAAATGCATGTAAAAAAAAATAAATAAATAAATAAATAAATATATATATTGCACAAAATGGAAACAATGACAAGTGTGAATCAAAAAAACTTAAAGCGCATTTTAAAAAAAAACTAATTTCATCTCTTAAATATTTTTAGTGTGTGTATTAGTCATAATTTAGATTTTTTTGTATTGAATTTCAGCTTTTTATCTCAAAATTAGGACCTTTATTCATAATTTAGATATATAAGACATAGTTTTGAATATACATTTCCAAATGTTTTATAAATTCAGAATTTGTTAAGTCCTAATTCACTTAGCATGACTTTTTATCTAATAATGAGGACTTTTAAAATCATATTTTCTACATTTTATTCTATAATTATGACTTAGCATGTCATATTTTCGACATTTTATCTAATAATGAGGACTTTTAAAATCATATTTTCAACATTTTATATTATAATTATGATTTAGCATGTCAGATTTTCGACATTTTTATCTAATAATGAGGGCATTTAAAATCATATTTTCAACATTGTATCTCTTAATTATGACTTGATGTCATTAAAATGAGCTGATCAGTAACATAGTTGAATATTTAGTGACTATTCTAAATTAACACTGTCCAACAGCGACACCAGGAGGTAAAGTTACAGCGGGACACAGCGTCTCTCTTGCCTCCCCTGAGCCCATTGACTTTTAACAGACCCCCTAAAGTGTGTGGAGGGTTGAGAATCAATGGGGGAAAGTCACGTGAGCTGAGGCAATGCCACCATCGGGCTATGAGTGGTTATGATTGGTTTGTGCGATAAATCCCACCTCTTGTTTTTGTGCGCATTCTCGAATTGACCCGAATGAAGACAATGGGAAGACTAATGAAAAATTAAGTAAACAACTAGGAATGCACGATTAATCCCAATTAACCTAAAATTGCAGTTAAACCGATTTGGCTTATTGCGATTATTTTTATGCACAGCTTGTCAGTGACGCGCGGCTCTGTGATCAGTAGCAAATGCTGCTCCTTCTCAAAGCCCTGTGAGTTTGATAAAGGCTATGTCAATTAGCATTAAAGTATAAATATATTTTATAATCATGAAGATACCCGAGAAGGCTTGAAGAACTCAGATAAACCATATATTGTTGTAGTCGTGTGTTTATTGTCTTTATTATTAAAAAAAAAAGCTTTTCAAACTGCTGTTTATTCAGTGATTGTATGATGTCTTTTGGGGTTTCCTAGAACAGCGTGCGTTATCGTACTTCTGCGGGGCATGTTTGAGTTTCTGCGTGAGAGCGCCCTCTGGCTTTCGAATGGAGCGGCATTTACTACTGATCACAGAGCCGCGCTGCACCGACAAGCTGTGCATAAAAAAAATAATCGCAGCCTTTCCCAAATCGTGTGCGGTTTAATTTTAATTAGTCGTGAAGCTCTAAACAACTCAGATTGGTTAGTGACCAGCTTGGAGAAATTAAGGGTGCTTTCACACCTGCCTCATTTAGTTCGGTTGAATCGTACTAGAGTTCGTTTCCCTCTTTGGTGCGGTTCGTTTGGTCAGGTCTGAAAGCAGCAATCGCACTCGGGTGCGCACCAAAAGCGGACCAAACAAGCGTACCGAGACCTGCTTGAAGAGGTGGTCTCGGTACGATTTCAAACGAACTCTGGAGCGGTTTGTTTGTGGTGAGAACGTGATCCGACCTCGAACAGAACCAACCGCAAAAGTACTGATCATTTTTGGACTGAACCAGCTGCCGTAGTCGGCTACGCTGACATTGTGTGCATGATATTATTACCTGATAGATCGTTGGCAATATTTTCGGAAGATGAGCATGTCAAGAGTTAATAATTAATGCACGCCTCCTCTTGAAGTGACGAGCGATGCGCGCTCGCCGTCTGCAGTGCATTAGAACGTTGTTTTCATGTCGCATCCGCGCTTCATTATAGAAATGTGTTGTTTGCATACAGTGGTAAATACACACCGTGTAGTAGATTATGGCCAGGGACAAAACTGGCCCGCGCAGTCGTCTCTCCTAAGTGTTATTATAGTTTGCTGGCTTTGCGTCTTCTGTTGGAATTTTCCCACACGTAAATTCTGACCAATTGAAAAGCAGTTAAGGAAATACGCCATGGCCAATGAGTGATGTGGATGTTGTCATGCGCCTGCGTTTTGGTTCGTTTCAACTGGTTCGGACCAAAGCAATCAGTGTGGTGTGAAAAGGAACCAAAAAAGCTGAAAAATGCAACAATGTATAATTGTTTGCCCTTGGTTCGGACCAAATGAACCGAACTAGAGATGTGAAAGCACCCTCAATCATGTTTTTATTAAACAAGGTTCGATGGAGCTTGTTCAGATAATTGACACAGGTGGAGAGTACTCAGCTAATCAACAAAAGAGGTGTATATATACACGCAGCTGTCTTACCTCCATTTTGTTGGCAGTTTATCAGCATCCCTCCACCACCCCTTCTCCACATTTTGCTCTTTTAGTTCCAAATCACTACGTACATACAGGCGGGGGTACTCTGGGTTCGGGCCGAAGTCCGAGCTCGAAGCCCTCCCCCCGGACAGCACGCCAAATACGCATTTAAATTTACTCTCTATAAATGATATGTAAGTGTGAACTCGTGACATGTACATCTTCATGTCTGTGACTAGTGTATACAAGCTTATGAATGATGATCTGAAAATAAGTGGACTATTAGTATATATCAATATATTTAAAACATATTGTTTAAATTGTTACTGCCTTAAGTTATTATTTTAGAATAGATACATAAAAATGCATAAAACACTAGCTTGATGAAATTTATACTTTTAGTTAATAGAAAATTAAATGGTGTACAAATGCAGGAATTTGCCTCCTCATTTTAAACACCACCGCACACCACTGACACACAGCATTTGCTGTGCTCTGCGTGTTTATATCTGAATAAAAGCCAAAATTAAATCTGTTCTTCAAACTGGTTGAATCTCATCACAAGACTTGGATTACATCTCTCTATTCGTATCGATTAATTTCATGATGCCTTCATGACTTTTTTAGATCATCTCATTTTTGGTTACCTTTCAAATGAGGGACAGAAACCTCTTAGGTTTCATAAAAAAAAAAAAATCTTCATTTGTGTTTCGAAGATGAACTAACAAGTGATGCATGTTTGGAACAACGTGCAGATGACTACATAAAGATAGGCTTTTCATTTTTGAGGGAATTATCGCTTTAAGCTGGAACCTGAAGGATGAACATTAGCCGCCTCATAAAACTACAGCAGCGCACAACTCACGGACACACGCAATTACTTTACAACCATACCGCCCCAGAGCACAGACAGGATATTTTCCACACCACACATTACTCTTTCTCAGCTAACACACTCTCCCACAAACACTTGCTCCCCGGAGGAGGATGTCATAACGATACGAGTCCTTATAAAGTAGCCGCGCATGTGTGTGTGTGTGTGTGTGTGTACAAGAGTGTGAAAAAGCCCCTGGCTCAAACCTGCAGTTATACCTTAGCAGGTGCTGCTTTCCACTCGCTGCATCTGTTAATTAGGAACAGTCTGCTACAGGAAGACTCTGGCTTAGCGTGGCCGCTGCCTTGTGACTGGTCATTAGAGCATAGAGTGAATCCAGAGGGTCTGTTAGGCTACTTACAATAGGAAAACACACACACATAGTTACACTCCGCTCGCTCTGTCTATTTCTCATTTTCTTTCTATCTTTCCCTGCCCCCCTCCCCCGGGGGGAGTGAGCGCATTGCTTCATCCACGAGATCTTTTTTGGCCAGCAGTCTTCGTGTTTCAGGTGACCTTTTTCTTATGGTCTTTCAGAGCGGGCAGTCTGACGAGACTGCCTTGTCGCCTTTGTCACCATATAACTGAAAGAAAAGGAAAAGGATGGTATCAGATAGAGGAAGAATCTGTGCTTATTCCTCCTGAGGGCCTGTCGGTGGACATTGTGTTCAGCCCACCCTGAACCTGCTTTCAATGGCTGCTGGTATAATGGTATATAAGCACTATGAGAGACTGGATATTAATTAATAGATTCACTATATTGCCAAAAGTATTAGGGCACACTCCACATCATTGAATTCAGTTGTTCCAATCACTTCCATGGCAACATGTGTATAAAGTCAAGCACATGGCATGCAGACGCGTCTACAAACCTTTGTGAAAGAATGGGTCGCTCTCAGAAGCTCCGTGAACTCAAGCGTGTTACCAGGATAGGTTGACACTTGTGCAATAAGTCCATTCATAAAATTTCCTCACAACTAAATATCCCATGGTCAACTGATAGTGGTATTATAAGCAAGTGGATGCAATAAGGAACAACAGCAACTCAGCCACGAAGTGGTTGGCCGCGTAAAATCACAGAGCAGGGTCAGCACATGCTGAGGTGCACAGTGTGCAGAAGTTGCCAACTTTCAAGTCAATAGCTACAGACCTCAAAACTTCACGTGGCCTTCAGATTAGCTCAAGAACAGTGTGTAGAGGGCTTTATGGAATGGGGTCCATGGCAGACCACCTCATCCAAGCCTTACATCAACAAGTGCAATGCAAAGTGTGGGATGCAGTGGTGTAAAGCAGGCAGCCACTGGACTCTAGAGCAGAGGAGACGTGTTCTCTGTAATGACAAATTATGCTTGTCTAGCAATCCAATGGACTAGTCTGGGTTTGGCGGTTGGCAGAATAACTGTACTTTTCTGACTGCACTGTGCCAAGTGTAATGTTTGGTGGAGGGGGGATTCTATTGTGGTGTTGTTTTTCAGGAGTTAAGCTTGTCCGCTTAGTTCCAGTGAACTCTTAATTATTCAGCATACCAAGACATTTTAGATAATTTTATGCCCAAAATGAACTTTGTGGCAACAGTTTGGGAATGGCCCCTTCCTATTAAATTTAAGTACATGTGCATGTAATGGCAGGCGTCCCAAAACTTTTGCCAATATAGTGGATATACATCCACTGGGCCAGAATGATCGGGTACATATCGTGTGATATTGCTTTTATCCAGAAAAATGTTAATATTGAGTAACTTGCAGTTTAGACAGTGTTGCCTGTCCCTTTGTCTGTTCTTGCTCTGCCAACAAAAACATATTCAAACAAAGCCAAAGCAGAGTGAACTGTTGCATCTCTGAGCGACACACAGAAGTGGTAATTTGTTCCTGAATGAATCTGTGTTTTGACCAATTTGGACAGTAATTTCACACGTCCTATCAGCACTCCAGATTTGAGGATCTAAATGCTGTACATACATTGAGATAAAAACTTTTATTTTTATATGATATTAATACTTGTATCCAGCAAGTCCACATTAAATTAATAATAATGATAAAGCAATTTATAATGCCATTTTCAAATAAATTGTTACTTTTTATTTGTTATTGTTACTACTTATTGTCCCATTGAAAAAAAAAAGAAGAAAAAAAAATATTTTCAACATTGATAATTAAAAGAAATGTTTTTGAGCATCAACTCAATATATTCGAATCATTTCTGAAGGATCATGTGACACTGAAGACTGGAGTAATGATGCTGAAAATACAGCTTTGCGTCTGTCACAGTCACCTCAGTTTGGACCGTTTTCATTTTCACCATTTTCCCCTGGCTTGTTTGTTGTCATGGTTTCTGAGTTGAGTCTTTATCACTGTCAGCTGTGTATCGTTAAAGGGATAATGATACCCAAAAATTATATTAAAGATAGTTCACCCATAAATTCACTGCCATTATAAAGCTTGGAAGAGTCAGCCAGGCATTTTTTGTAACTCTAATTATATTTGTCTGAAAGAAGAACGTCATATACAACTGGGATGACTTGAGGGTGAGTAAATCATGGACTTATTTAAATTTTTGGACGAACTATCCCATTAATCACCTCAATTTGCAGCTGTATATAAGTTACCTTGATTCTGTTCATTGGTGTTTGTTCTCGTTGATTATTGAATGTGTGTTACGGTCCTCTCTTTTTCTGTCAATTTATTAAAGGCTGCACTATGATCTTCCTCTTCGTGTTTGCATGTTAAGTAATAATTTACTAAACAAACAACTACTTAACAACACGTATTTTAAATAATATTAATATTTTCACAATATTACAGGAGTATATTTTTGATCAAATGCAGCCTTGCTGACCAAGAATCTAAACTTTTTAACTGTAGTGCTTTGAGTCTTAAAAATATATTTTGAAGCAACTGAATTTTAACCGGTAATACTAGGAATTAATTTGATATCCAAAGTCAAAACAAATTAGATGAAGTATTTTTATTCATAATGTATTCATTTATTTATTGTAAGTTTCCAATAAAGGTGGTGATTATTCTACTCTCTCATCTAAACATTCTTTATGTTTGTCATAAACATGCTAAATTAAATTAAATATGTTTTATTTGCAAACGTAAAATGCTTGATATGTATGTAACATTATGTGTGGTTAAAGATACTGTAAATGCTTGCGCATTTCATTAAACACACACTTGCAAATGCTATGGACAACAGTTTTATTAAGTGACATTTCTCAGCATCCATTCAATAATAACTAGGTATATCTACAGGTTTTTTTTTTTGTTTGTTATGTGCGTGTGTGTTTGTTCTTTTACATACTATATATACACTATTAAAGCCAAAAGTTTTGGGACGCAAAACTTTAATGACATCCCATTCTTAATCTGTAGGGTTTAATATTGATTTGGCCCACCCTTCGCAGCTCAGCTGCTATGAGTGTTTATGGGAATTTTTGACCATTCTTCTAGAAGCACATTTGTGAGGTCAGGCACTGATGTTGGGCGAGAAGGTCTGGCTCGCAGTCTCCGCTCTAATTCATCCCAAAGGTGATCTATCAGGTTGAGATCAGGACTCTGTGCAGGCCAGTCAAGTTCCTCCACACCAAACTCTCATCCATGTCTTTATGGACCTTGCTTTGTGCACTGGTGCGCAGTCATGTTGGAACAGATAGGGGTCATCCCCAAATTGTTCCCACAAAATTGGGTGCATAAAATTGTCCTAAATGTCTTGGTATGCTGAAGCATTAAGATTTCCTTTCACTGGAACTAAGGATCCAAACCCAACCCCTGAAAAACAACCCCACATCATAAACCCCCCTCCACCAAACTTTACACTTGGCACAATGCAGTCAGGCAAGTACCGTTCTCCTGGCAACACCCAGAATTTCCCATCATATTGCCAGACAGAAGCGTGATTCATCACTCCAGAGAACAGGTCTCCATTGCTCTAGAGTCCCATTACGGCCTGCTTTACACCACAACATCCCACAACTTGCATTGCACTTGGTAATGTAAGGCATGAATGAGCTCCACGGCTATGGGAACCCATTCCATAAAGCTCTCTACGCACTGATCTTGAGCTAATCTGAAGGCCACACAAAGTTTGGAGGTCTATAGCTATTGACTGCAGAAAGTTGGCGACATCTGCGCACTATGCACCTCAGCATGCGCTGACCCTGCTTTGTGATTTTACATGAGTTGCTGTTGTTCGCATTGCTTCCACTTTGTTATAATACCACTATCAGTAGACTGTGGAATATTTAGTAGTGAGGACATTTTTACAGATTTATTGCACATGTCAACCTATCACGGTAACACGCTTGAGTTCACTGAGCTTCTGAGAGCGACCCATTCTTTCACAAATGTTTGTAGATGCGTCTGCATGCCATGTGCTTGATTTTATACACCTGTGGCCATAGAAGTGATTGAAACAACTGAATTCAATGATTTGGAGAGGTGTCCTAATACTTTTGTCAATATAGTGTATGTCCCTGTTTCATATGTGCCTGATTCAGACGACCAGTTTATACCTTAAACGAAATAATTAATTCCATTAAAGCTGTTTTCAAGAGGTTAAATGTGTTCTGAGCTAGCTGGGTCTATTAGGAACAAAAGTGCTCAATGGAGCCTACATAAAAAGTTATATTTCTGGATTATAATACAAAGCATTATATCTTATTTTGCTTCCAGAAGCTTCTAAAAAGGTTTTCATTCATTAAGGTTATCAACAGTCTTTATTATTTTTGATGTTCTCCTGCATCTTTGTAAGTGTCACTCAGGCAGTGTCTTCAGTATGTCTCTTCAAATTTTGCTTTTAAATGCCATGACACAAAGCATGCAGGTTGAACTTGGTTTAATCTCTGTCAATGGACACAAGAAAATAGCGTCTTTGAAGAGCTGCTTGAACAGTCCCGGCAACACATTATCACACGCTACTCAAGAATTTAATTGACCGGTTCCAAATAAAGCATAACATCACTAACTTACCCTTCAAAAACTTCGAAATATAGCAACAAGAAGACTTGTATGGCACGTGGCACAAAGTGTACTTCATTTTGCTGAATTGTCAGCATCATTACTCCAGTCTTCAGTCTCACATGATCCTTCAGAAATCATTATAAGATGCTGAATGGATGCTCAATAAAGGCATTATTATCACTGTTAAAAACAGTTGCTTCATTTTTTGTGTAAACCGTGTATTCCAGGCTTCTTTGACTTGAATGTTGATAAGAACAGTATTTGTTTGTAATAGAAATGTTGTGTAATTTAATACACGTGTTTACTGTCACTTTTAATCAATTTAATGCCCTTGTTGGAAGCGTTAATTTCTTAATATATCACTGATGCTAAACTTTTGAATGATACAGTACACATTAGCATCAGATAAAATGATTCATACTGTAATACAAGATTTTCTATATTACGCCCACCCATGCTGCATCCTGACAGCTTGATCTAATCCTCCCTCCTCCTATCCTCACTCAACCTCTTTACTCCTTCGTTTAAATAAATAATGAATGCTGTGCGGACAAAGCTGGAAGGAATATCTCGCCAGCGAACATGAGTGGCGCTCGCATGTGGGATTGAGTGCGGCAAAACCAATCAGGGCGGAGCAAGGGACAACTGCGACGATCAAAAGACCGGCCCGTTCTGAGCTCTGTTTAAAGTGGGAAGAATAATTTAGAGGACATGCTTTGAAAGCAAAAAGCACGCCTCCCTTTGGCTGCGCGTTGCGACCCGGTATCTGAGGAAATCTGGTTGGGAGGACGAATTATTAAAAACAAGGGCGGCGTGGCTAAGATGCAGATTTGAAACGTCTGTTGTGAGTTAACCCATGCAAATCAATTCGGTAAATGAACGAATTGGACTGCGAGTAATTTATGGGTTGTGTTTATGTACTAAATAAGACTACCGTCATTCATTCCATTCTAATGGACGTGATTCGTCGACTTTGCTATGCTGATGTATTAAAGTTTAAAAGGATTTGCTCCAGGCTTGATGCTGCATAAAAAAAATCTGCAACTGCAGAAAGTTGCAGCTGGCTGTGTGGGAGAGGATTCGTCTGACGGCGAGAGCTGGGACTAATGCAATATTCTCCTTTATTTAATATCGTTGCCTCATACACAGCAGCCAGACTTTGTCAAAAGCTGGAGGGGTTTAACCTAGAATACTTTTCTATTGAAACCTCTCTCTTCGCCCGTCTCGAGATGCTCTCGCTGTTTCCCTCTCTTTAGCCCTCCCCTCTCTGACCTGGTATTCCTTACTCTTCCACAAACAGAGGATGTATCGATTGATCCGCCTTCACCGTGACATTGAAGCTATCCCGTGAAACCTGTTCTGCATGCATGTGTGCGCGCGTGTAGGTGAAGAGAGCGTGCAAGCGTACGCGTCAGCCTCGAGTGTGTGCAGAAAGGGGAAGTCTTTGCTTTCGGGGCTGTATTTGGCAGCGCTCCGTCCTAGTGTCTGCCAGCTCTAGTCTATCACCTCGGGGCCCAGGAGTCACAGCAGTGAGAAAACAGATTGATTTCTCCCCTCCTACGTACAAACAATTAACTACAAGCCGCTCAATTAGAAACACGCTGTAGACGCCTTCAGACACGTCTTATCTTTTGACCCGCACTCTTTACCTCTCTCGATTAATTATTTTAGCTTTCCCGATCTCACTCGCCCCCCTCTGTCGTCTTTACGAGAATCTAGAAAACTCTGTTTGTCTGCAAACGGCACACATCATCTCGGATCCATTACAGCTGCATCACTCCAGTATTGAGGCAATACAGGTCAATGGACATTTAACGGTGGTGCAGATTCAACTGGGTAAACACTGTCTTTAAACCAATGTGTGATAAGATCTCTACAAAGATCAATGGCAGGGTTGTGCACCATTTAGATGTGAATTGAGAACGCCTTTAAATTCACGAATTTGAAGAAAACAGGGTGCAGAACTGCAATTCAAAATGGATTAGAAAGACACAGATTGGAATTGGCCATCTGTCCAGAGTGTTTCACACCTGGGGGCCGAGATGCTGGGATAGGATGGATGGATGGAAAAGTGGAGGGATAATTGGATGGATGGATGGATGGATGGATGGATGGATGGATAAGTGGATGGATGGATGGATGCATATGTGGAGGGATGGATGGATAAGTGGAGGGATAATTGGATGGATGGATAAGTGGAGGGATAATTGGATGGATGGATGGATGGATGGATGGATGGATGGATGGATGGATGGATGGATGCATAAGTGGATGGATGGATGGATGGATGGATAAGTGTTGGTATAATTTTATATATGGATGGATAAGTGGAGGGATAATTGGATGGATGGATGGATGGATGGATGGATAAGTGGAGGGAGAAATGGATGGCTGGATGGATGGATGGATGCATGGATGGATGGATGGATGGATAATTTTATCGATGATGCATAAGTGGAGGGATAATGATGGATGGGTGGATGGATAAGTGGATGGATGATGCATAAGTGGATGGATGGATGGATGGATGGATGGATGGCTGACTAGTGGATAGATGAATAAGTGGATAGAAAAGTGGATGGATGGGTGGATGGATGCATAAGTGGAGGGATAAATGGATGGCTGAATAGTGGATAGATAAGTGGATAGAAAAGTGGATGGGTGGATGGATAAGTGGATAGAAAAGTGGATGGATGGCTGGGTGGATGGATGGATAAGTGGATAGAAAAGTGGATGGATGGATAAGTGGATAGAAAAGTGGATGGATGGCTGGGTGAATGGATGGATAAGTGGATAGAAAAGTGGATGGATGGCTGGGTGGATGGATGGATAAGTGGATAGAAAAGTGGATGGATGGATAAGTGGATAGAAAAGTGGATGGATGGCTGGCGGGTTGGCTGAATGGGTGGATGGATGGATAAGTGGATATAAAAGTGGATGGATGGATGGATGAATGTTTACGTGGATGTATACATGGATGGGTAGATGGATGGGTGGGTGGGTGGATGGATGGATGGATTGATGGATGGGTGGATGGATCTATGGATGGATGGATGGATTTGTGGATAAGTGAGTGGATTAAAATGAACAGAAATTGATTATGAATTAATACAGTATATTAAAAAGAACTATATTAATCTACCAGTAACTACATAAAAAAAAAACACAGAACATTATTAACAGGACATAATTAAACTAAATCTGAATATATAAATGGAAATCTGAAAGTATTCAGAATATTCATAAAGTAAGTCTTCCAGTTTGCCCCTTCATGTTATATTAAATATAATATATTGCATCAGTGCACAGTATCAGGGTGGGAGAATGCTTTCCCAAAGACTAAATGAATTCATTGCAAACGGAGCAAACTAACTTTAGTGGGATCAAATCAACACAATACAGACTGCCAGCCAGCAAAAGCTCCTCATATGGCCGTCGGTAAATGCATTCCACAACAATATTAGGGTTAAAACCGCTCCATGAACAATTGACAGTGGGGCAGTTTTACCTGGGTAAACATCGTCTTCAAGGCGATGTTGGGTTAGATCTTTACTAAAGATCGCTGTACAATCGCTGGGACTACTAAAGCGATAAGAATCCATAAAAACAAATAAAAGCTGTATTCTTTTGGGAACGATTCAATAGCACCTATTTCCACATTGAGTCCCCCCCCCCCACCCCCTCCCAACTGTAGCTTATCTACATTACCCGGTCACACCAAACACGCTTTTCAGCTGTGGCAGTCAGAGGCGCGTACCTGAGGGATAAATATTATGGTGTGACATTAATCATAAGGATTTGGTGCCCTCTCTCAGACATCCTCCCCGTGTGTAGACCGCTGCAACCAATCCGATTCCACTCCACTCAAAGCTCAAATGAGATTTGCTTTCTTCTCTCCAGACATCAGCGCATAAGCTATGACGACTAGAATCGAGACGTCTGAAATCCCAGACATAACCGCCGTAAGCACATCCATAAAACGACACTGGAATACAACAGTACAACAAATACAACTCGCAAATCCCAAATCCAATGGCTTTTGTTTGCTCTTAACACCCATTTTGTTTTTCGGCGATTTACGGAGAGACCAATTCAGGACTCAAGGCAGGTTCTCCAGAAAGACGTGCGCCGCGATGCATGAAGGGCACGCTTCTCTAGTCTTCCACCTTGGGGACCCGCAGCTGTGTAAAAACACATGCTGATCAGCCGGCGCGGCACAAAACAAGGTTCCTGTCCCTCTGTCAGCTCTCTGACACACTCTATCTGAGCTACGGTCGGAGACGTGGTACTTCCCTCCGCCTGGATTTCAACGAGCACGGATAAACATTCACATTCAATATGTCACCATATGGCAATGGTCGGGTTCGTGCTGTTTTGTCAGTCATAAAAATGCAGCAAAGCTTTAACATATTCGGGTCACTCTACAAAACATGAGCCATTTGTGCCCTTCATAAACATATGTGTGGAAAAATGGCTTTACAACAAAAAGCAGATGTCAACTTCCACTTGTTAGACTGTTTTAAAATATAATGTATGTTTTTTGGCCTTCGGTGTTTTCACTTCTCCTTGCTGAAAGCTTACATGTGGCATATATAATATACATACACTGTAAAAAATGATTTAAAAAATAAGTTACCTAGTTGCCTTAATTTTGAGTTCATTGAAATAAAAATCTTTTAGTTAATACAATAAAAAAAATTGAGAATCTGTAACCTTTATTAAAATATTATTAAAATATTGTGTAAGCATTTTGGGTAACTGTGTGTGTTTTATTTCTGATGACGCAGTGAAACATGCCAATGATGTATCGCTTTTTTATGTGGTTCAGATACAATAATATTTTGAGTTTCCTTTTGTTAAACAAATTTCATTCATTGGATCAACTCAAACTTTTTATTTCAATAAACTCAAATTTTGAAGGCAACCGGTTACTTACTTTAAGTTAAACCAACAAATGTTTTTAAAGTGTACTACTCTGCCTTAAAATGAAGTACAATCAACTTGGATAATTAAGTCATTTCAACTTAAATTTTGTTAAACTGACTTTTAATCTTGTATTAATTATTAAAAAAGTTTAAAAAGGGTTAGGCCTATTTTGATGTTGAGTTTAAGAGATGCAAAAACATGTTGTCAACATATTGATCATATAATTTGTAGTGTGTATATACTGTTAAATAAATTAATACTTTTATTCAGTAAATATGCATTAAACTTTTATTATTATTATTATTATTATTATTATTATTTTATTTTATCTTATTTTATTTTTATTATTATTATTACACTGTAAAAAATATTTAGAAAAAAGCTACCTGGTTGCCTTAATTTTGAGTTCATTGAAATTACATTTTTGAGTTTTTTGTGATTTCGTCAACCTTTATTTAAAATATTATTAAAAGATTTTGTAAGCATATTGGGTGATTGTTTGTGTTTTATTTCTAATGACACAGTGAAACATGCCAAATAGTGCTATTTTCATGATTTATCAATTTTTTTATGTGGTTTGGATACAATAATATTTTGAGTTTCTGTTTATTTAAGAAATGTCCTTCATTGTCTCAACTCAAATTTCAATAAACTCAAAATTTTAAGGCAACCAGGTTACTTACTTTTTTTCAACAAAAACCAACAATAATTTTTTACAGTGTATTATTATTATTCATTTAAGAATCTGAAAACAAAATGCACCAGCTTTGCCATCACAGGAATACATTTCAGTTTAAAATTAATTAACATAAATGTTAAAGATGAATTAATAACATTGTAATAATATTTCACAATATTACAGTTTTTACTGAATGCATAGCAAGATACTTTTTTTCAAAAACATGAAAAAACAAAAAAACAAAAACAAGCCCAAGCATTTGATTGCAACAATGTTATACATAATGCATAATTTAAAAGCCTCAATATATATATAATATTTTTTAAAACCCTTTCATAGAGACATAATCATCTTTTTCCAAGTGAACAAGGACAAGTTACTTAAAATCCATTTTTTATACATTATTGCTATGTTTGTCAGTAGATGGTGATGTTAAAATGTCAACCCTATTACCATAATTTTCTTTAGCAGAAATTCATCAAACGGAAAAGACTCCCATGGTATAGAATGTAGTAAAGGATTAAAATGCAAACAATGCAAAAAATCCTCCTGAAATCTTGAAATGCCACGGTCGAGGATCATGTTTTGATTGGTGCGCAAACAGTGACTCTTGTACCCACATTTACAGCTCTACACAATTCCAGCTATTACAATATGCATTGTTTTCAGGATTGAATGAAGAATAAATTATACTAATGAACAGATGGATGGGTAAAATGGTGGGTGGGAATTGAACAATGCCTTTTGCAGAATCCTGGGAGGGAGACATTTGAATCGCAGTCTTTACTGCAGCGAGCGGGCCTTGACCTTTTGTGTCGGAAATGTGTCTTATTCATACTGTTGTGCTGCGCGTTTGGTTTGTTCAACATGAGTCCCACTGCTCTCTGACTGCCACGGAAGCTCTTTGGGGACTCAGATGCACACACACACACCGTTGAGTTAACTTCCTTTATTACTGCTATGTCATGCACAGAAGATGAACCACAGGATCACAGACACATGCTCACAAACACAAACACCCACTGGGTGCACAGAGGCACAAACACATGTGCGCGGCGCCAGGGAGGCAAGGTCATCGCGCAAGGCTGTTTCTCTTGTGCTGTGGGCAGAATACCGATCACGCAGCAACAGTCACAGGAAAGACTAATCGCTGATGAGTTCTTTCATTTATCAATTGCTTCTCCGAGCAAAGTGGGGAGAAAACGGAGATACAAAGCTAAATCGCACTTGTGCCAATTTCCACACTTATGCTGGTTTGTTTTCTCCTGAGAAAGAGACAATCTCGCATATGCATGAGCTTTAAACAAAATCTCAGAATTTGTCTCAAACTGTGCTTAGATTTGCCAAAATACAGAAGTTTGCTCAGAATTTTTAATTGTGAATTTTCTTTTATTATCTATAATAGGGCTTTCAAAATGAATGCATTAACACAGCATCCGTTTTTTTTTTTTTCTTCATCCTTCCCTTGCAAAAAATGAACCATGGTTTTACTTCAAATAAACATGGTTATTGTAGTTAAACCACAAATTAACCATGGTTTTGCTACTCTAACCATAGTTTAACCATTGTATTTGTGGTAAAAACCTGTGGTTATATAAATGTTAATCAATGGTACAAACAAAACCATGGTTACAACACTTTTACTATAATAAAACCATGGTTATGTTTTCGTAAAGGGTTTGGCTGCATTAACTTATATGATCACACTCATTCATCCAAATGCTATTAAACCATTCGAACACGAAAAGACAAGAAACAAAAAAGATCTGTCCTGGTGTTGTGAACAAAAACCCAAAATGCCCATAATGACAGTGTGTGAGTGTAACGGAGGCCAGCTAGTAGTCGCTGTGCGTGTAAACCTTACTCCTCTGACCCCAAGAGACGCTTTATCAACTGATGCTAGAGGTTGCAGCCTTTACCTCCTTGTTCGACTCTCATGCCAGCGGACCCGGGTTCGAGTCCCGCTTGGAGTGGGTGTTTCGAACAGTAGGGGTCACATTGGTGCCGTGACCCGGATGGGAGTGAGGTTTAAGGGGGCGAGTGTAACTGAGGCCAGCTAGTAGTCGCTGTGCGAGTAATCCTCATTCCTCTGACCTCAAGCGACTGACACTAGAGGTTGCAGCCTTTAGCCTCCTTGTTTACCTCTAATGCCAGCGGACCCGGGTTCGAGTCCCGCTTGGAGTGGGTGTTTCGAACAGTAGGGGTCACATTGGTGCCGTGACCCGGGTGGGAGTGAGGTTTAAGGGGGCGAGTGTAACTGAGGCCAGCTAGTAATCGCTGTGCGAGTAATCCTCATTCCTCTGACCTCAAGACGCTCTAGCGACTGACACTAGAGGTTGCAGCCTTTAGCCTCCTTGTTTGCCTCTCATGCCAGCGGACCAGGGTTCGAGTCCCGCTTGGAGTGGGCGGTTTTGAACAGGAGGTTTTTGTCAAGTATCCTCATTAACAGACTCTTAAACTGGTTAAAAAGCGTTAAATGAATGCAAAGAGTTCTGATAAAATAGGTTGGCATATCGTGTCGTGTCTTAAAGTGATAGCAGCCTAATAAACCTACTGCTGTCTGTAAAACAAAAGACAAAGAGAAAGTGACTACTCTCGACTGAATAACATTTGTAGCTTTAAAAAGGATGTATAATGTTTGCAGAGAAGACTGTTCTGTTTGTTTTGCTTTTTAAGTCATCTTGTTTGTTCTTTGTTCCGTATTCCCGCCACTCATCAGTCACCATGGACATTATCAATCATCACAGCTGTTTTGTCTTTGTGTTAATCATCCCCATGTATTTTAGTTCCTGCTTGAGTTCTGTGCTGTGATCACTATTGTCTGCTTGTGCACACTGTTGTTTTTTATCTTGGAAATATCTATTAAAACATGGTTATATCTTCTAATAATGCTTGTTTATTAGAGCAAACGTTACAGTTTGATTATTCAATTTCTGTATATTTACCTTGACCAACCTGAACATTTTAAAACACTGTTTAAAGGGTTACATAGGTCAAAAACAATGTGAGTTGTACATTTAAGAAGGGCAGGTCAAAATCTGAACTGGCTCATCTGGGTAGGTAGAAACAACCTTTAGCGTTAAGTCCTGATATATTGACTCTTAAATGCAAAAATGATTCGGCAATCGTTATTTTATATTTGGGTCTTTAGCGGATCTCTACCTGTCACGATAATATAAAACTCTCCTTATATTACAGTAACAATTACAGAAGAATGAAATAAAGCACATCTTGTTTCCTTGTGGAGCTTGTAAGGGTTCAGTTTGAGCAGATGTTTTCCACCATCATCACTGTCCTCATCAGAGCTCATTTCAGTACATTCAGCATCTGCCTCATATTCACCATCTCAAACATATTCTCAAAACTATCATTTTCAACATCTTCAAAATCAATATTTTAATCTCTGACAGCTTCTTCAGCAGATCCACCATCAGTGACAGTAATATCTGATTGTGTTCAGTTCTTGCTCTGCAGTAAACCTCTGAGCCATTTCAAGTTTTGCTGATGATTCTTCCTATTCTTTTGTTTTCTGCCTGCTGTGACTGTGAGTGAAACGTCACTTCATCATTGTGTATCAGACACTGACACCTTGAGGAGTAAAGGTGAATTGCACTTATTCAGTCATCAAAGATTCAACTATTGTTGTGCAGAAATAATATACTTACACTGTTACACACCTCGGGTCGTTAGCGACCCTATACATTTTTTTACAAAAAAATCATTTGGAAAACGTGCATTCTGTATTTTTTTTTCTTGTTATATTGTTTATAATGAATTGATTGAGGAATACTAAGAAGGCTGATGTTTAACTTTAAAAAATGAATGAGGGGGTAGTAAATGATCATCCTGAGTAGCACTTTTTAGAGAATTTTAGGAGAAACACAAAGCTGATACTTAAATGAAATGATACAACAGCAATCAGATGTCTGTGTGAGTGGAAACAGGCCTTTAGAAAATGTAACCTGGCTGACTTATCACAATCTGCTCTGCATTTCACATTGTGCATGCACGCATGCATAAAAGTACAGCTGGAGGGTGAACACAGCTGCAGGATATCTATGCAGGTTGTGCATTTTTCTCCTCGCCTCTCTCCGCCGAACACGTACAACCGTCTGCCACCACACTAGATGACTCAGAAAATCCAGTCTATCTTCATAGTGGCGAAGGACCAGCTTAACTTTTCTGTTCTTCTTCGTTCTCCAGTCAAAAATGAGCCAGCCTCCTGTGCTGAATCTGAACGGCCCACAAACCGCAGGTGGTGCAGGAGTTTGGTGGATTTTCATTACCGCCTGCCTCCCAGCAGGCCTGAGCGCTGTGACTCAGCCAGATCAGAAGGGTTATGGGGCAGCAGTTTGGAGACTCGGAGAGTCTGCCTAAGACTGTTTTAGATTACAGTGGCATTTGCTGGAGAGACCTCGCTGAAATATTAATCAGGTCAGAGTTAACAGAGCTGTCAATCTCTGCCCTGCACTGAATTTTAATTCTATTACTGGTTTTTGTTGACCTTTTTTGCAAGTTTGCATGTGTTGCAAGTTAACGACGCGGCCTGTGTGCACATGGAGGCGTGCCAAGATTGAATTTTACATCTGTCACTGTGGCCTGTGATTCAAAACACCCGATTTTACTGACCCACTATAGAAACCCACGGCAAATTTTGCTGGCGGATTGGCATACTGAATTGGCATTCAGATTCTTGCCATTGCAAGTAAGGTCTACGTGAGTCAGAGCATTTGGCCCTTCCCAGCAGCCTTTGCCCAAGGAACCCTCGGACGCTGTGACATCACAGTAAGGGCTCTGATTGGTAACCAGATGGCTGTCCCGATTGGAGTCCATCCCAGACACTGATGGTGAATCACTGTGTCACTGACATTCTGAATGTGGATCCAAACCAACCACCCCATCACTTTAAACACATACACATTCGTGTGCATCACACACAGCTGCACATTTTGTTATACTTTATTTAAAGCACAACATGTCGAGGTCACATTTCACCCTAAACATGAAAACACCAAATATACTAAATAATATTGTGCATAAAGATAATGACCGTATAAGACAATGTTTTTTTTTTTTTTTTTAGAAATACATCTAAAAAAACAAATTAACAGGGTTGTCTTATTATCATGGGTCTAGACTCTAATGATGAAATGATTCTGGATTAATTCTGAAACGTCCTAGCCTAGAAATCTAGACGCACCCTAGCGGGAGCAAGTGTCATGAGCTGAGCTGTAAACGCCAAACTCTTGACGAGCCAATCACATCGTGTATAGAGTCGGTGGGCGGGGCTTACCATAATGACGCCAGAGTTGCGTTTGTGTGCTTCTAGTAAACACAGAAGCTGGCGAATGGTTGGTTGTAGCGCCATCCAATCGTGTGCAGAGGGAGTTTGAAAGACAACCGTTTATCCCGCCCTTCGGATTAAGCCCTGTCTATGGTGAGTTTCCAGACCAAACATTTTGATGTGGGTCTGGCTTGTCAGGCTAGAAATGTCCTGAATGAATTGCAATTCCTTTAAGCTTAGTGTTTAACAGCAGATTTTTCAGTATTTTCTTCGTCAAAAAGCCATTTTCCAAAAGGTCCATCTTAAAAAGGGGGGAGGGGTCGTCTTATAATCAGAGTCGTCTATTCATAACAATATGGTAAGTCAAGTTTTACAAGGTTTCACTTTAGTTTACTAACTAACAATTAACAATATGTTAGTTTAGTTTTTTTTGTAGTAATATATTTTCTAAATTAAAAGTTTACATTAGATATTGCACTGTGAAGTTGAACAAACTAATACAAACAATATAAACAATTTTTATTTACTCACATAGACAGATTATTAAATGTTGCAAAAATTTATTGCTCACTGTTAGTTCATGTTAGAAAATAGCTAATAAGCTATTAACAAATGAGACTGTGTAAAGTGTTACCAATAATTTATTTTAAAAAAACTCAAATTGAGAATATCAGTATGACATTTTACACATAACACATTTTATCATTAACATAATTATTCTTATTGGTGTATTACATTACTGTTATATAATATATTTTACTGTCTTAAAATAAAAATAAAAACATGCACAGGAAGAAGCAGGAAGCAGGAAAAATTGGCAAGCGTAAGGATTTGAGGGAGTTTGACAAGGGCCAAACTCTGATGGCTAGACGACTGGGTCAGATAATCTCCCAAACTGCAGCTCTTGTGGGGTGTTCCCGTCTGCAGTGGTCAGTGTCTATCAAAAGTGGTCAAAGGAATGAGTAGCAGTGAACCGGTGACATGGTCATGGGCTCATTGATGCACGTTGGGAGCGAAGGCTGGTTCGTGTGGACCAATCAAACAGACGAGCTTGGGCTGTGTATGAGGCTGCATAGCTGCAGACCAGTCAGAGTGCCCATGCTGACCCCTGTCAACTGCCGAAAGCACCAACAGTGGGAACTTGAACATCAGAACTGGACCACTGAGCAATGGAAGAAGGTGGCCTTGTCTGATGATCCACGTTTTCTTTTACATCACGAAGATGGAAGACTGAGTGTGCGTCACTTAACAGGGGAACACATGGCACCAGGATGCACTATGGGAAGATGAGAAACCGGCGGAGGCAGTGTGATGCTTTGGGCAATGTTCTGCTGGGAAACCTTGGGTCCTGCCATCCATGTGGATGTTACTTTGTTGCAGACCATGTACACCCTTTCATGGAAACAGAATTATCTGGTGTCTGTGTCCTCGTTCAGCAGGACAATTGACTCTGCCACACAGCAAAAAATGGTTCAGGAATGGCTTGAGGAGCACATCAACATGTTTGAGGGGTTGACTTGGCCTCCGAATTCCCCAGATCTCAATCCAATCGAGCATCTGTGGGATGTGCTGAACAAACAAGATCCATGGATGCCCCACCTCGCAACTACCAGGACTTTAAGGATCTGCTGCTAACATCTTGATGCCAGATACACCACAGCAGACCTTCAGGGATCTCGTGGAGTCCGTGCTTTGAAGGGTCAGGGCTGTTTTGGCAGCAAATTGGGGATCAACACAATATTAGGAAGGTGGTCATAATGTATTTAAACTGCACTAGACCCTTGGACCTACAAAAACAGTATTAATTCCTAACCAGAGTCTGCTCAGAGGCTTCATCTTTTCCTGTCCAGCTTTCAGCAGCTCCATGCTAAGCTCTGTTAGGTGTCGTCTCCCTCCACAATCAGTCTAAATGCTGCAGTCTTCCTGTAAGGCAGCCAAGAGAGGCTTAGCAGGCTGGGTGATACGCCAAGCCCGGGCAGGAAAAGGGGGAAAGCAGGGAATGTAAAGGGCCAGAGGGAGCAGGAGGGCTCTTCAGACTGTCTAAATGATTGCATGTGTTTTTTAGTTGTGTAACTGTGTTACACAGTTGTTGTTGTGTTGCTGTTGTCATAGCAAAGGAGCCAATGAGGAGCTCTTAAGTGCCTGCATTCTTTAAAAAAAAAACAAAAAAAAACAAATGTAGTTTTGACCATACTTGAACCTGAAGAGGCACTTTCCCTTTTATTCCTGAGAGGGACCATGCAACAAGAGCAAACCTTAACAGCTAAGCACACTCCCTTTCTCTTTCTGCCCAATTGTCCTAATGGTCTGTAACTTCTACAAAACTGCCTTGTTCCCAATGGGCCGGAAGTAGTGTGCATGCATCTCCTTCCTCTATGGCTGCTCGACAGTACACAAAGTCAGAATTTTCACACTTCATCTCCCTTCCCAGCTCTTTTATGCCATTCTCAATTTGTTCTCATTTGAAACCCAATTCTGACTGGGTATTCTTTACAAGACTGCAGTACCTCAAAGAGAATTCACACACTGACTGGGTATTCTTTACAGTCTGACCTATCATTTTTATCGAATAGACAATCCCCAAAATCACAGTTCCGTCTTGCAGTGGCTGAATGTTCTCCCCTTTTTTACAGTAATCCCAGTAAATTACTGTAAAATTACCAGAACGACACAAATATGCTGCTCACACAAGCAATGGTGATCTGGCTTTTTACTTAAAAGACCATTCACACATCAGCCCCAAAATATCACTGTCAGTCATCGGAAATCATTTTTAACACGTTGGTGTTTGAGCGTTTTTTACCGCAGTTCTGAATTGAAATGTCCGATGAGTGGCACTAAAAGCCTAATGCTCCATCACATTATAAAATAACACCCATTAAACCCTAAACCTGCCCAATAGTGTTAACAGAAGCAAATTTTAGCTTTTTTAAACTCTTGTCTTTGAGCTCTTTTACCGTAACTCGTCGAACCCGAGCTCTCCGCATCACATGCACGGTTCTGTACCAGCTGAGCTATACCGAGCAATCATAGCATATCAGAAAAGCAAAAAACATGGAGCTGATTAAGTGATGCAAAAACTCATCCTCTATAGTAAAAAAGATTTTTGAGGGCATAACATAATATCATGCAAAAAGCCAGGTAAAAACACATACTTATTAATGCATAATCTGCCCTGTAATCCTAATATGAAAAGAGCTTGCTGTTTTACTTGTCTCC
Source organism: Pseudorasbora parva (assembly GCF_024679245.1). Taxonomy (NCBI): domain Eukaryota; kingdom Metazoa; phylum Chordata; class Actinopteri; order Cypriniformes; family Gobionidae; genus Pseudorasbora; species Pseudorasbora parva. Next base: position 14,839,995 of record NC_090173.1, read on the forward strand.
AGTGATTGTTTCTGTTGGAAACTGCGATGATATGTATGTATTGGTACATATTTTGCGTTTTGCAAATATGTTGCCACAGCTGTTTTTCCAATGAGCCTGTGACTTCTGAAGAAGTGAAGAGGGTGATCACACAGAATGCGTTTTTGCTCTTAAAAACATGAGACGCACATCCAACTGCAGAGCCATAGTGCTGATGAATGGAAAGGAAGGCTCTGCATGGCATCAAACGCCAGAGTTTTTATTCAGTGTTGAATTAGGCAGTGTCGCAAAACCTCACCAACAAACTGTGCAGACACGATGCAAGATGTTTATCGTGCATTGTTGTCATCTCTATTCATTATAACGGAGTATTGGGAGATTGCAATGAACCAGTCTATAAAATCCATTGAATAAAATTATTAGTTTTCATGAAGCTAAGAGGACAGGTGGCCAATCGCATGCTGCAATGTTATGGTAGTGACGTTTACATATAAATGAAGCAACGAAGAAGGTGACGTAGTCAGAGCGAGAGTCCTTTTAAAAAATGTTATGCTGTTGTCTGAGGTCAACTAATGAAGTTCACGTGGAAAACACTTAACCCCGGGACTACTATTAAATATAAAAAAGACGTTTTACTCATGACTTTGATGAATCATTCTTGTTTGATCCAACATAGAAGGCACAACATTGTGTTTTAATCTCAATATGTCTGTAAATACAGCTTGACCTGAGACTTGTTTACAAGCGATTCCGCAGTGAAATGAATTGAACACGCGGTCTAAACGGCTAATTTTGCCCTTCATGATAACTGTGAGGGGGGTGAATTTTTTATAACTCATTCGTTGACATTATATAAAGCCTTAACGTTCTGCAGAATTAAGGGTGTGGCCACTTTGATTGACAGGTAGATAGCCATTTATCAGCTGTCTGTTATTCATCGCGTCACCTCAGCTCCGCCCACGTCCCGTCTCTTTGCCGATTTTCTGTTATCCGGGAGTGACTCGTCACTACCTTGCGCTGGGCAACGGCCAGCTCGTCACTATTTTACACTTCAGAACGGCTTATCCGAATCCTATGGGTGACGTCACGGACACTACGTCCATATGTCTATGGTTCATACACAATATCTCGCTATCTTCGGCATGTATATTGCTACTGGCTAGCAATCCAAACAGCTCAATCAGTCAGTGGGCGGGGCTACTGCTGAATTGGATTTTGCAGAGGTGTGTTTCGTCGCGCAATGACGTAAGGATGAAGCACACATCGTTTTCTGGGCCTGGTGTCTATAAAAGCTTTTCTTTGACTAAAGAGGAAGTTTTCAGCTCTGAAACTTACAGGATATTCTTAAATTACCATGACCTTTTATATAATTTAAAAGCTCAAGGGAAAGTTGATTTCTCAATTCATGAGAATTCTCTTTTCTCAAAGAAAAGATTAACTCCAAGTCTTCCAGAGTTGCGGTCAAAGGCGATTCAAAAGACCGCTGTTCTCTCTTCTTAGTTTTCAAGTAGCAGCGAATTCACGAGGAACCACAACTCTGCCGTCATTATGTAAATTTTTTGATGTATTTCTGAGCAATATGAGAAATCAAGAGACTTGATTGTGTTTCATAGAGTTTAATATACGATGTTAATTAACAAAGATTCGGGAGGAGGGCTTTCAGATAATTGACACAGGTGGATAGCACTCAGCTAATCAACGAGAGGTGCATATACATACACTGCAGTCTTACCTCCATTCTGTTGAAAGTTTATCAGCATCCCTCCTCCACCCCTTCTCCACATTTTGCTCTTTTAGTTCTAACCACTTACACGAAGGGGGGGGGTACTCTGGGTTCGGGCCAAGTTCAAGCTCGAATCCCTCCCCCCGGACAGCACGCCAAATACGCATTTATATTACTCTATATAATTATATGTAAGTGTAAACTCGTGAATCAAGTAAGTTGGAATTATTAGTACAATTTCAATTATTGTGGATTACCCTTGTGGAGAAGAGTGGAGCATTTGCTTAGGCTGTGGACTAATACAACTAATATCATTAATATGCTATTGTACGCTATTGCTAGCTAAAAGTTTGTCAACTAGCTAGTGCAGTATTAGAAATCACTTGTGCAACATTAAATTATATGAAATTGAAGTGGATGAATGAGTATATGCAATTGAATGTCCGAATCATGAAAGGGAGTCATATAAAATTCACTTTGAAACGATTTAATTGAGTCACTAAAAATGTATTCATTTGAATTGACATGAACACATTATGTTTGTTTAACGCAATTGATTCATGTGGGACCGATGTACACAATTAAATCATGTAAATCAAACACTCTTTTTTTTTTTTTTTTGTCAGTGTATAGTTGCATTGTATAGAATGGGAATGGCTCTGTTTATACGCATGTTTCATAAAGCAAAATGGCAAATCATTCTGTTATATCTTTCATAGCATAGTTGAGAGTCATCTTTATAGAAAGTTTTGATTCAAAAGTTTGAAACATAAAAGTTAATTGATTGGGGCGAGTGTGCCGAAATATTAGTGAATTCTAACTGTCAAACAGATCTAAGCACATGCAAGGCTTTTGATCAGCTTCAAAACAGTGTTTTTTTTCCAGTTCTCTATTATTTGACTTTAGGCTTTATAAAAAAAAATAAAAAAAACAATCCACGCTGATGTGGCCTTCAAATGTATGTTTATATGAAATGTATCTTTAAGCTTAATCTGTATCCATCTCCATCTGTAAAGTCTGAATAACCACATTTTTTCAGCTTATTTTTTAAGCCTCTCGAACGAGGCATTCAAAGCTCATCCTTACGAGCATAACTTTTCTATTGTAGCTCATCTGTGGCGTTCGCAAAGCTGGTTCTGCGTGATGTCATGACGAGCAGAGCCTCTCTGGCCTTTGGAGGAGTGACTCAGACTCTGTTTTCGGCAACCAGCAGAATTGGCAACACGCAGACCCCGCGCACCTGAGCGCCTCTGACCGGATCGCTATTTAGCAGGGCCAGAAAAAAAAAAGCCCTGCAGGTGAAGAGGGAGGGGAGGAGAGCAGGTTTTGGAATCTTTTCCTCTGTGCCGTGTGCCAGCGCTGGAGGTCGAACGATGCTCGTGTCCTCTAGCTGGCACCGGCTTGCGAAGGGCCCGAACCGAGCAGAGCTCTCTCACTCACTCGTTGTCCCTGCGTAAAGTGCCATAAAGACGGTCAGACAGACGCACGGCCTCTGATGGAGTGGCCATTTCTCATCACCTGCTCCTCCCCGGCATCATCCGCTGCCATGGCAACCAGCCGCACAATCGGCACAATCTGCTCAGCGCCTGTGACGCCGCGTCTCCATGGCAACGGCACTCCGCTCATCCCGATGGCTCTCTTAGAAAAAAAAAAACGAAGCTCCAAATGTGGCTCAAACATCCCGGCAGATCTTCGCAATTTTCGATAAGAGAGCAAAGAGACTGGCACTTGATGCTCAATCAAGGCAAAGCTATTCAGAAGGCACTCCAGACAGATGGAGGTTACAGCCTTCCCAGAGCCCTGTCTGGAATATTCCGGATGAGCTCCCCTGCCTTGGTGTTGTTTGCAGTGACATAACGTTCCAAATGTGGGCCAGAAGAAGCGACGCTGCGCTCGATACTCGCATTTCCAGCTTGTTATGCATCAATGCGGATTTAATTCATTAATCCATCCTCTCATTGACTGTGGGGTGGGTTTGGCTAATTATGCACAAAAGACACATCTATCAGAGTCTCCTTTGTTTGTCGGAGCACTTCATCCCGCAGGGAGGCGAATAACAGAAATCTCAGACGTGCGTGTCTCCCGGGGGAGCGACGTGTCCCGCTGAGGCGACTCCTTGGTGACGGACTGGCCTGTTAATCAATAAAGGAGGGTCTTGATCGCTAAAAGACGAATCGGTTAATCACCCCGGCTGCATCTCGACTGCAACGGGAGGGTGAAGTTAATCATTTTAAGAACACATGACCCGAGGCGAGTAACGGATAACAAAAAGAGCACACTTGGCTTTTAAGTGCCGGCGTACGGGCCAGATAAACACACACAATAGGCCAGTTCGAGTGCGCCTGAGTGTGTGGTGAGAGAGATCTCGCCCGCCGCATGGGGTGTATGTGGGTGAGGGATACACACTGAGATGAGAGATAGAGGGAGGGCAGAGATGAGCTCAGCTCCCCGAGGCGCTCCTCCACCGCTGGAGAGGCTGGCCGTCCACTCCGGCTTTGAGGAGGCAGCTCTACAAAGCCCCGGCGCTCGGAGGGACGCTCTCGGAGCCAGGGCCGGTCAGGATCCTGGGGCGCCGGCCCTCCCGCGGAGGAGAAGAAACAGGTGACGGGGGAGGAAGAGGAGGGAACCGCTTTAATGGAGGCATGAGGGATGGGAACGATGAAGTGAGGGGGAAGGTTTTTGGCAGGGAAATGAGCCTGTTGAAGGAAGGGGGTAAGAACAGATGAGACGGGTGGCAACTATTGGATAGGAGAAAAACATTCTAAAGGGAACGGCTCAGATGTTGCTCTTTTATTGCTAGAGAGACTAAATGCCTCATTTAAAGGGATTTTTCACACAAAAATAGACATTCTGTCATCATTTAATCACCCTCATGTTGTTCAAAACATGCATTAGTTTTTTTCTTTCTTGTGTTGGACATAAAATATGATATTTTGTTAACCATATGCTTGATTTCCTTTTATCTCTCTCATACTATGGAAGTCATCAACCGTTTGGATTATCATATTAGTCAAAAAAATCCTATTTTGTGTTCAGCAAAAGAAATGTACGCAGTGTAAATGATGACAGAATGTCCATGTTTAGGTGAAATCTCCCTCAAGATGCGTTTCCTCACAATCTAGCAATGCAAATTATACAAATTTGAATAATGAGCAGAGGTGGACAAAGTACATAACTCTATTACTTGAGTAAAAGTAAAAGTACTACTGGTCAAATATTACTCCGTTACAAGTGAAAGTTGTAAAAATAGATTTTTACTTAAGTAAAAGTACAGAAGTATTTGTTTTCAAAAGTACTTAAGTATCAAAGTAAATTTCCTTTTTTATGCCAATGCATTATTTTATTATTGTTGTATGAATGCACACTGTCATCATGGTTTAAGCCATTCAGTGATGCTCCATCTGACATACTACCATACGACTAACTTAAACTAATTTAAAGACTTGTATATAAGTTGCAAAGCTCTTAACAAAGCTGCAGTCACTTTAAGGCTGAATGCACGGATCCAATACACTGATACACATCTGATATTCTCCCAACTTTACCATTCTCTTTCTCTCAGATGTTTATATTGTTAATATTTTATAAGACATGCATCAAGTGTATGCCAACTAAACTAATCTTGATTTTTTTTTTTTAAACTGAAACATACTTTCAAAGTATGGCTATGGGTGCACACACTGTGCCTAAGAACTGTCTTCTTCCATTTGGCTATGAACTGATCAGTGTTCAAAAAAAGTTGGGAAAAAGTATATGAACTTATAAGAGTGATTTCTTGACAGACTGTCTGAAACAACAACACCAAAAAAACTTTTAAAGATGGAAAAAAATCATCCTCCGACTTTCAAAGCTGCTGCAGAAACGACTTTCGACCTAGATAGAAATGTAGTGAGAGTAAAAAGTACAATATTTGTCTTTCAAATGTAGTGAAGTAAAAGTAAAAGTATCCAGAAAAAAATTATACTCCAGTAAAGTACAGATACTCAAAAGGTGTACTTAAGTACAGTACTCAAGTAAATGTATTTAGTTACTGTCCACCTTTGATAATGAGACATAACTAAATTGGCAGGAGATATAATGGAGATCTTATGTCTCATATTCAAGGATCAGCTTCGTCTCAGAAGGTTCTGCTCAAATGTTTTGAAATAAATAAAAAGATGGATGCTAATGAGACAAGTACGATGCTCAGAGGATGCCCTTTCATTCTTTAGGAGATCTTTGAGCTTCAACTTTGTCTCAGATGTTTCTCCACAGATTCCTTAGAAGAAATAAATCAGACCAGTGAAATTGTAAGCAGTAAAAAAAAAATTTATTTCTCCATATGGTTCTGTATGTGTGTAATCTGTTTTGTTTATTTGATAGGGACAATGCATGTTAATGAACACGAGTGTAAAACACAAAATTTAAACAAGCCGGATTATAGCAACAATGCTTATTTGCATCCGCAGTCCCTAGAGAGGCACACACAAAGATATGTTCAACACTACATAAAAGACAAATACTCCGACACATTATTTCAATACTCAAGTAAAATGTTTGCACAACTGTTTATTATAAGCCACTTTTTAAGATGATCTTTAAAAGTGTGATAAGTATAACATTGTGTTATTGACTGCAGTAAACTATTCCAATATCAACCCACTATTGCAGACAATATTTTCTGTCCCAAAGATGTTCACCTATATGGCACCACAATCTCCTCTAATGATAGACCCAATACCAATACCACGATCAAATTCATGTAACGGGGGTGCCCGACCTTATAAATAAAACAGGCATTTTTAAAAATGCTTAAATCTTCAAAACTCAACCAAATTTTTTTTTTTTTTGAATGTTACATCAAATTATTATTATTATTTACCCAACATTTTTAGCACCTACTTATACAATTATTCTATTAGTTTAATTATTTCCTCACCAAACATGGAATTGTCCCTTATTTCTGAGAAAACGCTTCCCTGCCAAACACAGATTTGTCCATGTTTTCAATATTATACTCTAGGGGTCGCTATTACACATCGTCTGAATGAGTACAGAATCTCCTGATCAAAACACAGGCGAAGAAGACGCAAACAAAAACAAGCGATCGTATTTAAGCAGATGCATTTGTAAAATAACGTGATCATCAACATTAAACATCATATAAATCAAAACTGCCTAATGTTACTGAATGAAATGTCGACCGAGGGTGAGCTACAGGACTGTGAAGCATTAGGGTTGTATGTGGATGGACTCTAGTGACATCCACTCTATTCAAAATGTTGCTTTTTTATGAACCCATATGCTTTTTCCTATTTGAACATGGACTTTTCTCATTTCTGTTCCATTGATGTATCAACATTGACTCAGATGCTTCTCCACAAATACATAGGCAATTGATGGCAATCAATTGTAGAGAGCAATACAATTATTATAGTCCTGGTAATAGCTCTTAGAACATATTTAGAGTTCATATTCTCCTTGTCATCTTGGAAAAGCTGAGCACAGATTTCATTTGAAACTGGTCTTTTTCTAGGAAAAGAAACAGGAGACTTACAAGTTTCTATTTTCTCTAATCTCATGGATGTCTACAAGAGACCACTGATTTTGTTTCTTATTTTTCATAACCATGGGACTAAAAAAAAGTTAACAGGAACATGAATGCGGAAAGAGGAAGGATGGGATAGAATTGATACGAGGAGAGGTTAGAAATGGGGAGGGGAGAGCAGCACAGTTTGGTCTTTAATTAAAATGTTTTTTCAATTAATTTTACAATTAAGGGCTGCTCGTTCGCTTTGGCACACTAAAGAGATGACATTGTTTACGCAGTCATTACAGCGATGATGACAGATTGTCAGTCCTATGGGACTATCACAGAGAGGCGACATCAGCTGACCTTACACATCACATCTGACACGTGTAGAGCTGGCCCATATAGCTGCAAGAATTATGCCTGGATACTTTTCAGCCTTTTGATATTTTGATTTTATAAAGCTTGGAAACGGCTTAAAATCAAAACAGCTTATGAAGCCAAGTAGATTTATGGAATGCCAAAAAATCTGTGTGTGTGTGTGTGTGTGTGTGTGTGTGTGTGTGTGTGTGTGTGTGTGTGTGTGTGTGTGTGTGTGTGTGTGTGTGTGTGTGTGTGTGTGTGTGTGTGTGTGTGTGCCCTTGTTTATATTAGATTGTGGGGGACCAAATGACCCCATAAGGATAGCAAAACCTGAGATCACCTACATTGTGGGAACCAGCCAGCGGTCCCCACTTTTCCAAAGGCTTATAAATCATACAGGATGAGTTTTTTTGAGAAAGTAAAAATGCAGAATGTTTCCTGTGATGGGTAGGTTTAGGGGCAGGGGCAGTGTAAGGGGATAGAAAATACGGTTTGTACAGTATAAAAAACATTACGCCTATGGAGAGTCCCCACAAAGGTAGTGAACCAGACGTGTGTGTGTGTGTGTGTGTGTGTGTGTGTGTGTGTGTGTGTGTGTGTGTGTGTGTGTAAACAGCATATATTATAATTTTAATACATGAAAAATTAGTCTGGATGCCAGCCGAACTTAGCCCCGCCCACAACATTTTTAGCTCGGGCAGTTCGGTCTGGCCTCGCTCCATAGAGGACTAATTATCCCTGAACAGAAACTGTTCGGACCAATGAAATCATCAGGGCGGGCTTTAGACGATGACAGACAGATGATCAACAGTAACGTAATCATGCACGTCATCAAAGGAGTTTGGATTACATTTGATCGAATCCTAAACTGAGAGCTTGTTTGTATCTGCATTCACGTTCACAATTTCTCTCAAAAATGATGGTTATGTTGGGTAAGTAATACATAATAGTCGCTTCAACCCGTGGACATAGAAAACAACCTGTGGGAAAAAACGCGGACTTGGCAACACAGTGCAGTTGAACTCTGTTGACGTCGCTTCATTGCTCTAATTGGTTGTAGGTCTGTCCAATTAATGTCTTTCATGGTTGGGTTGAAACACGCCCCATAATCACAGCCCAATGGAGCAGTTTCAGACTCATATTCTGACTAGAATTGAGTATGACCACGTCAGGCTAATGAAAAATGTCACAATTCAGTTATGAATATCTTTGACTGAAAGTTGCAACTAAAACTAAAACTAAAAAATATGCTGACAATGACATTAAATGAAAAACAAATATTAGATAAAAATATTGCTTTGGCAACTAACTGAAATATATAACTAAATATATACAGTTCTGGAAAATAATTAAGAGACCACTCAACCTTGAGAAATCAATGTTAAGTGGTCTCTTATTTTTTTCCAGAGCTGTGTGTGTGTGTGTGTATATATATATATATATATATATATATATATATATATATATATATATAAAATAGTAGAAATATAAATTTATATATATATATATATACATATATATAAATTAATATTTCTACTATTTTATATATATATATATATATATATATATATATATATATATATATATATATATATATATATATATATATATATATATATATATATATATATATATATATAAAATAGTAGAAATATTAACTCAAAGCTGTGCTATTTCAGTATGATTTATATACCGTTATTAAGCTTTTTTATTTCTCCATTTTTAATTTTATTTTAAGTTTTAGAAATTTTGTACATAGCTTGTTGCTTTCGTAAAATAATATTTCTACTATTTTATATATATATATATATATATATATATATATATATATATATATATATATATATATATATATATATATATATATATAAATTAATATTTCTACTATTTTATATATATATATATATATATATATATATATATATATATATATATATATATATATATATATATATAAAATAGTAGAAATATTAATTTATATATATATATATATATATATATATATATATATATATATATATAAAATAGTAGAAATATTATTTTACGAAAGCAACAAGCTATGTACAAAATTTCTAAAACTTAAAATAAAATTAAAAATGGAGAAATAAAAAAGCTTAATAACGGTATATAAATCATACTGAAATAGCACAGCTTTGAGTTCTGAAACAAAATAACTGGTAAATGAGTTTTGAATCAACAGTTTGGACTGATTCACATGAAACAAACTAACCAAATTCTACTGACATTAAAAAGAGAGAAAATGATACAGTCCGTTTTAAAAATGTCATACATGCAAGTCATCTAAAGGCAGAGTTGGGAAGCCAAATAAAAAGCACAACGCATTCCTTGCAATTTTCACAATGTGGCATAACCCTAATGTTGTGAATGTTAACTAAATCACTAAGCCCTAGCAATGACAGTGTCTAAGACAGATACTTCATCCGCGCGTCTATCCCTTGTCAAGTCGAATGGTGATGTCCACCGTCTCTTGTAGGAGAACACGCACACCTATTTACAAGGCAGAGACACGGGAAAATCGCACTCGTACATGTACACACACTTACCGAACAGCGCATACAATCCGTTGGCGCCTGACTGATACTCTGTTGTCATAGCAACCCCATTAAGTAAGGACACTGCAACAACAGTGAAATCAGCCCCCCAATAACCTTCCTTTTAGTGTAAAACCTTTTTCTTTTTTTTTTCCTCCTTTGATTCTCCTCCCCCACTCTTTTCACTCTGTCGCTTTGCAACAAGTGAACTCTACTCTTCCATTAATACTCTATATGATCATTTATTCACCACCCCCTCTGTACATATGTCTGAAACGCCATCGTTTATCTTCCCATCTCAGCCGTCCGCTGCCCTTGACTGTAATAGTTTTCGTCGCTCCCCACCCACATGTCCCACAATTGCTCCGTGTTTCCATCCACTCCGTGAGGAGCATGTTGCCGTGGATGGCAGCATGCCTGGCTGCCCGTGCCCTCTCTAATTAAAGACGAGATTTGTAGGGTGAGCGAATGCGAGGGCAGACGGAGAGGATAGATTTAATAAGCCCCATGGATCAGCGCTGGGGGACGAGCCGCCAGTCACCGCCCACCCCAGAGCACACACACGAATAAACATATGAACTCCCGCTGGACTGACACACCTGTGCTCTTCTGCAACCCCATTATAGCAGTTTTCCAATACACCGAACACACTGACAAATTCTGTGAATGACTGACGTCTCACACAGACCTCACACCAGCTTGAGGGAATATTGAATGTTTAGGTCAATTGACAGTATTTATGATTTTAAAAAAAACTGTGATCCTGTAGATAATAGAGCATGGCAAGGTCATGGGATCAATTCCCAGGTAATGCAAGAACCAATGAGGTAACACTTTACAATAAGGTTTACATATATCACCATACTTCCCGAGTTGATTGATTACATTAATAATTGAAAAAAATAAAAAAAAAATGCATTACACGTTTTCTGAAATGTTATGTTTAAATATGCAAATGTGGCGCAATCTAAATATGCACTCATTTGCATAAATATCTGAACACTGGATGTCAAGTTCAAAGTCAGATTCAAAAATCGAAATATGTATGTATTTATTTATGTTTACATTTTAGAGCCAACGTTTTTTTTTTGTGTGTGTGTGTTATGCCCCTTTTCACAAGATGTTATCTGGTGTCCCCAGACTGTGTCTGTGAAGTTTCAGCTCAAAATACCCCCAAGTCATTTATTATAGCTTGTCTAATTTGCCCCTATTTTAGTGTAAGTAAAAATGTGCTGTTTTAGTGTGTGTCCCTTTAAATGCAAATAAGCTACTCCTCCACGCCCCCTTTCCAGGAGAGGGCGGATCCTTTACACAAGCTTCGGATACTCCGTCAACAACAAAACAAATCTCACTTAGCCAAAATGTCAGAAATAACCAGTTGTGGTTTGCAGTTACATATTTGAACCAGAGTCGGACAAGAGGTTGAAACTTTTAGACGGCACCTGGATGTTTCTGAATGGTTAGTGGATACATTTATTTAACGTTAGTTGTTACAGATTTACGTTGATTCAACTCATTGACTAGCATGTACTGCCATGTTAATCTATAAATTGTATCATGCTCGTTTTGGGAATGCAAAAATGTCTGTCACCACTATTTTGTATATATATCTCCTTTTATTACTTAAATTAAATTTAAATTTAAATTATTCAAATTATATCAAGAAACCCATTTGTCAAAAAAGGTTGGTGTATGTAAGTGCTGCTGTTATTTTATTTTTTTATTTTATTTTTTCAGGACAAAAAGCTCATTTTGAGAAAACAACATTTTAAAGTTAAGTACTGCCATTGAAATTTAAAGATGCGAATAAAAAAGTGCTATAAACACGTAAAAGTGTTTTCTGTTCACTAGTCTGAAAAACAACACTTAAAGAAAAGCCAAAAAAGCCAAAAATCTCAAAATGTGTCTATCTTAAAGGGTTAACCAAAATTTTAAACTAGACCATGATTTACTCACCCTCATACACAAGGTGTATATGACATTCTTCTTTCAGATTAATAAAATCAGAGTTATATTAAGAATGACCTGGCTTATCCAAGCTTTATAATGGCAGTTGCTCTATTTTTGAAGTCTATAAAAGTGCATCCATCCATCATATAACTGCTCCACATGGTTAATAAAGGCCATCTGAAGCGAATCGATGCGTTTATATAAGAAAAATTATCCATATTTAAAATTTTATAAAGTAAATTTTCTAGGTTCTAACAAATCGTCTTACGCATTTAATTTACAGAAAAAGTGTAGCACCTCATGCAGTTCAAAATATGTGTCTGACGGCATTGCTGACCAGTTACGCTCGTTTGACGTAGCGTAAGCACGACTGATCACACCAGTGTGATAGTACGTGTGAAAGGGTTAAATGCAATGTAGGTCTGTCAAACGCAAAAACAAAACCAAAATCGGCTGATTACTACACATTTTGATTACAATGGAAGTGAATAGAGCACTTTTTAAACAATTTACAATACAAGAATATATGTGAGGCTTATTATTTCATAAAATCACTTTTCTGTAAAACATATTGGATCTCGTTTAACAGCCATTTTAGGGTTTTAGGTGTTGCCTTGTCATGGCAAATTAAGTTGTTAAACTGAATATAACTTTACATAGAAAGGTTAGTAAGCAGTCTGTTTTCATCTTGTGGCTATAGGCTACTTTTGAAAAAGGGAGTATTTTAATATTAATATTGGCCTCATTCACTCCCACTCCTTCACTCCAAGGCCAGTCCTTCACTTTCACTAGTGTTTTTGCTTTGTCTAAAGAAAAGGAAGGACAAGTTAAAACAAAATTTTGTGGCAATACAATGTGCACAAGTACTGTCAATAGAGCCAACCTTGCACCTTGTGCCTGGATAACTTTATATTACATTTACATCGTGTCTGTAACACAACAGCCTTCAGTTGACATACACTGGTTTAATTTTTTAAGCCACTGTACAGCTATTTCAGCAATGTAATGTCTATTAAAATATTATATGTTTGACTTGATTGCTATTCTGTTGCATTTAAATATTTGTTTGTTGTAACATCAAAGCAAGTCTCTGATGTTTCTAGTGTTTGACCTAGTAATGCAAATCAATACTATGTGTGAAATTGTCTTCCTGGTCTAAAATAGCCCATGCAAACATCAATGGATTATAATTGAAAATAAAGCAGGAGACAATGTTTTCCCCCATTTTACTGAAGTAAATTACAGCTGAATGGTACTGTAGGAAACGTTTGATGGTTTCATCATTGTAGACAATCTCTACCCACTGAACGCTTTCTGTGTAGTCATGCCATTTTGGCAGACAATATTATTCAAATCAACTTACAGTGCATTCTGTACATGTTACCTATGACCTCAGTGTTGTTAACATCATGCTCCACTAGTTGACCTACACACTAATAGGTCCTTGGCCTCCACCAGCTGGTAGTCCTGCAGAGTAACTTATTTACGATATGATGACCAGCTACAGTTGACCATGTAAAAGCAGCTACCATTAGAATCTGGATTTAGCTAGATCTTCCAGCAGGGATTGAACACAGCAATAAGAAACAGGCAATTGAAGCATTAACTCTGCTGTAGAGCAGCAACAGCTTGTGATTTCATGACACACAGTGTTGTGGTGGTCCTGTGGGGACGTGGGTTTGAATATTGTTTCCTGTCAACCTTCACTATCCTTTGAAACAAAGGCATTAAAAGACTCGAAAGTTAAGTCAAGGGGAATTTCTGTGCCACTAGAGTCACCTAACGCAATTGTGTAAAAATACACTTTCAAACCGTCTGTGGAAGTTCTAGTCGTCCATATATCCGGCAAAACAGAAAGTCCCATCCAGAATGCCACTAGTTAATCCTGTCATGTCTCTTTTCCCATATATTAATTTTGTTCTGTTGTTGCTCTTTTCTTGTTCCCTGTGTTTATTTCCTGTTTCCTTGAGATTAATCCGAAATCTACCCTAAACTCTCAATCACTATTCCCTTCGTTAGTCCACTAATACAGTTCACTTGAAGGAGAAATTAAAATGAGTGAGCAAATTCAGACAGCTGTTGGGTATACATAAGCTGTCCACTCATTATTGCGGAGCATTATGGGATTGAATGAGTGCGCTCGATAAAGTCCGCAATGGTTTTGGATGCCATGGTCCCCTCAAATAGTGTTATGTAATGCCCTAGTTTCTATATATATCCTGATTTGTTTCTATTGTTACTGATTGAGTTCATCTGTGTCTTGTTTGGTTTTTCATTTAGTCATTTATTATTGATGGGAGAAACAAAGCTTTTCAAAACTTTGAATCAATTGAAACAATTGCTTACGCTTCCTTGCTTCACCAAACTGTGACAAATCCTGCCTTTGTGTAACGTGGTATCGAAAATGGCCTTTCTTCACACGTGTGAAGTTGTAAGTTGAGTTTGTTGCAGTAGTAGGTGCAGATGTGTGCGCTGTGATTGTAGTTCTAGACTAAATGTGAGCATACATTCACTCATCCTCACAAAAACAGATTCAGTATTCCTCGAAATGAACAAAAACAGTGGAATACAAACTCTACTTTTAACTCTACATGAAATAAACTTTATATATTTAATCTCACTTTATTAAGCAATGTCTTTGCAGCAGACTTTTGATGATACAAATCAACCACGTTTTCCTAGAGTTAGTAGGAAAGTCCATTTGCAGGGTCCGCTTTTTTGCAATTATCTGCGCACACGCATTGGATTTGGCACAGGTTTTACGCCGGCTGCCCTCCCTGACACAACCCAGCACTGAGATTTCTGGGACACACTCGCATACACTTCTACAGCAAATTTGACATATCCAATCCACCACCACTGCATGTCTTTGGATGGTGTGGAAGGAAACTGGAGCACCTGCGGCAAACCCATGCTGCCAAGGGGAGAACAGTAAAACCCCAGTTCGAGTCCTGCTTGGAGAGGGCGGTTCGAACAGGAGGGGTTACAGTAGCATAGGGGAGAGTGGGGTAAGATGAGACTTTTTTTTTTGTTTACTTGTGTGGTCCTACAAGTACAATACAAGTATCTAAATACATGTTAGGATGTTTTCTATAATTTTTAATGATCATAATCCATATATGACAAAGGGCTTATACAAAAACTCTTCCTGTGGCTCAATTTACCCCAGTTGAGGTAAGTTGATCCGAGACAGTGGGTAAGTTGCGCCATCTGGTTGTAAACTGACCATCTAACAGATTCTGAATCAAACCCATGTGACATAAAAAAAAGATCTTTAAATCTCTTTAAAGGGTTACTTCAGCGATTAGCATATGGCTTTGTATCAGTAGAAACCCTGGAGTATATTCAAATGATCGTGCTCCCCCCTCTTATATCCCCCTGAGACAAGAGATTTATGCATTTTATTTCTGGAAAAATTCCTCTTGTGACGCAAATTGATGATATTTGCGTCATCTTTGGAATGTTTGGCCAGAGGCTAAAGACTACAGCCCGCAGAGAGAGCCATATCCGCATGTTTTGAACTTGCGCGTGGGAAATGGGAGATCACACTCACAGCACAGCTCAGCTACAGGCACTCATTTAAACGGATGCTGAGCAATGTAAGTGTTTTGACTTCTCAAATTAATTTCTCATCATCTCTTCAGACCCATTTGAATAAATCTTGCTTACAACATGACACAGACAAACTTCTTTTTTTCCACTATTTTCTGTAATTTAGTGGAAATAGCCCAAACTGTCTGCAGGCTCTTAGAGTGCACAGGGCCTGAGTTACACACTTTCAAAAATGAATTTATACCAAAAAAAAATCAAAAAGCGCCTCCTTTTTGGGGGGGTTATTACAGCTTAGACAACATATAGTTACATGTTTATTATTTTTTTAGCAGTGTTTTATGCAACTTTAAAGGGTTTCCTTTAAAATGACACCAACATTTTGAACTTAGGCCACTGTACGTGTGTATGGGAGGCTTCTCAATTTGGGTAGGCCAAATCCAGACAGAAATCCCAAAAAATGGTCCCGGAGTTTAGGTGGTTGCTAACTTAACATAAAACCAGCCAAATTAATGTGAAAATTCTGAAGCAATATGTTGAACATAAGTTGTACCCTTCCCAAAACAGTGTTTGTTGAGTAAAATTATATAAAAATTAAATTAGAAGGAATGAATGTATACTATAAATGTCACTGAATCTAATAAACATTTTAGTCAAAAGGTTCTTGGCATGGTAGTTTGTCTGCAATGTCGAACATGTCAAGCCACACTACAGGTGGAAAGATATGACTAAGCACCGTCTAGTCCTCATCAGTGAAGGATTTGGTGTACTCGTACAAAAAAAAAAAACAAAAAAAACCTTTTTAATTAAGCCAGTTAATTAAACTTCAGAGATTTTAACTTAACTAGTACCCTATGATGGGGTAACTGAAAACGCTGGTTCAATTTATCCCACAGCATTTGACTCACTTTGTCCCATAGCTACCATTTTGGACAAAACTATGTAGCTTACCGATTCAGGCTAATATTTAATTAAATGATTTACATGGTTTCATAAAATCACCAATATGGATCATAAACATGTTTAGACTTAGACAAGTGTGCATTGATGTAACTGCCATTACATCTGCTAAATCTGTTTTATGTTTTTAAAGTACAAGGGTGACTTCCACTCCTCAGATGTGTTTCTTATCTTCACAATCAGAAATTATGGGTGGTTCCAAAATAAAACTGTACGGTTGCCAAGATTTTAAAGGGGATGGGTCAACTTACCCACTGGCCCATCTTACCCCAATCTCCCCTAATGCATTACTTTCCACAAAAAGTTGCAAAGTTACGCAATTCTTTTTTCCCCCCTTTTTTTCTTTTAGGAAGTAACACAATACTGTAATGCATTATTTTTAAAAGTAACTTTTTCCAACAGTGTTTGCGATATCAGCAAATAACAGCAAAACGGATTGTTCTGCAAAATGAAAATAACTAGAAGAGGCTAACCCAAGAATAGCCGCATACTATTACATTAAAAAACAAGGTAGTTAGGTCTCAGCATACTATCGAAAATAAATAAATATGTTAAAAAAAATCACCTTTAAACAAAGCAATGAATAGTTAGCATGCTGTCAGAACGGTGGGCAAAACGCTGTTTGAAGACAAAGTAATTTACTCCGGCTGTTTTATTTTGACAAGGCTTGTGCCACCACTGTAGCACCTGACTTCCTCTCACTGCTAACTCCTGCTCGGGCCTGCGTGCTAACGGTAAGCCTGGCCCTCTGAGATAACGCACTGAAGAGGGAAGGGTGGGGAGAGGGACGTGGGAGAGAAATTGAGGCCCTGGGCTAATATGCGGCCTACATGTGGAGAACGGAGTGACAGAAAGGGAGAGGAAGATAGAAAATAGAATAGGGGGGATAGACGGAGGAAGTGGGGGTAAAACAGAGGGGAGGAAGAGGAGGAGAGGGCATTGGAGAGAGACCTTGGCATCTGCTCACTTTCCGTTATGGATGTGAATACAGCTGGTGGCATACAGACACAAAGATGCATATTAGAGCTGCTCTGCCTGCAAGCCAATTCTCAAATCCCACTCGGGCTTTGGTGCACTATTAAGAGTGTGTGTGTGTGTGTGAGTGTGTGTGTGTGTGTTTGTGTGCGTACACTCACATGAAAGGGGGTTATTGCCAGCCAGAGGTTCCGTGCGCGTGAGCACCACACCGTCAAGCACGTTAGCATGTGTACAAGCTAGCACACTCTCATTTCCTGTCTCTGATTTCAGTGTGTGCATCAGTGTGTCCCTATTAGAGTAACGAAAGAACAAGACTCAATGAGACAACAGAGAGAGGGGACTGAGAGCCGAGAGTTTATATTTAGCTGTGGAGGGACCGTCTGGAGGCTTTTCTGAGCTTTGGTGAGGAATTGAGCAACTCGCGTGTTCAGACAGGGTGCATTGTGGGCATTTTGACTGCAATTATTTGATAGATTAACCTGCTGCTCATTTTAAATAGCTTTTTACATTGTTACACTCCATCCAACATGTTTAAGTGTGAGTTTTTACCACTGGTTTGGAGATTTTTTTATATATATTTTACTCTTTTGAAATGCAAGACAGATGCATTGTTGCATTACACTATGTCCTAACCAAACACAATGCCACTTAGTAATATTAAAACTGCACTATGTAATTTTTCTGTCCGCTAGAGGGCGCCTATTCAAAATAAAGGCGTAATATGATGGCGCAAGTTTGAGCTCAGAATCTTGGGACATGCGGTCTTCCCCTCACAGCCCGTGGAGAGGAATCGGGATAGGACTCGAGCAGAAATCATGTTGATGAATGTGATGATTAACGTTACTGTAGTATGAAGCAGAGCAGGACCGAGTGTTGAGGAGCTGAGCAAGGCCGCTGGAGCGATTGTTACACAAACACACGCCTCGCGAGCAGCGGGACTTTTATTATGGCGGGACACAGTCGCCGGCGCCATTTCCTCTTTTCCGGTCATGAGTATGAGGTAACACAGCTCTGTTTATCATATTAGACACATTTAAGTAATCTAATCTCAGGACATGTGGTCTTCACCTCGCAGCCGGCAAAAAAATAAAAATAATAATAATAATTTATTATATAAAATTATATAATTATATAAAAATATATATATTATTCGATCACCTACGTATTGATTTCATTGCGAAATCTGATTAGCAGCAGTTTGTGATTGATTCTGTAACATTTTCCAAAAAAAAAATGTTTTATTAGTTTGCCCATGGATTGTTGTGTGTCAGCATACTGTCTGAGTATGTAATACAGTACAAGTGATGAGGAAATAACTTTTCAACCCCTAAAATGTTTTTTTTTTTTTTTTTTTTTTTGAGTGTTGTAGTACTCTAGACCATCTTCAGACCATTTTCTGAAGTTCTTGGTCTTGTCTTGGTCTTAGGCCTCTGGATTTTGTTTCAATGATGGGTCAGAGCTACGGATATATCACAGAAATAAATATTGCAGAAATAAATTGCTGGTGCATTGTTGTCCGATTTATTTTATTTTTTTGTTGTTTTGTCTGTACATTTGTTTTGCCAGTCGCATGTACTGTATGACAGTCTGTGAAAACAAATTTCCCGTTAAGGGACTGTCTGTCTGTCTGTCTGTCTGTCTGTCTGTCTGTGTCTGTCTGTCTGTCTGTCTGTCTGTCTGTCTGTCTGTCTGTCTGTCTGTCTGTCTGTCTGTGTCTGTCTGTCTGTCTGTCTGTCTGTCTGTCTGTGTCTGTCTGTCTGTCTGTCTGTCTGTCTGTCTGTCGGTCTGTCGGTCTGTCTGTCTGTCGGTCTGTCTGTCTGTCTGTTAGCATAATTAATATGATTGGATGGTAAATTGAATTCCTGCGCCATATGAAATCAATAACTAATTTCTAATTTGATTCCTTTTATTACAGTTGTGCTGGGTCAGAAATGAATTGGGAATTGTGTAGAAATTAATGTCACAAATTCATAGAAATGCCCACAAAATGCAAATGTGATGTTGATTTTATATAAACATTCAAATCATTTTTTTTATGTCAATTAACTCAAAATTATTGAGTTTATAATATTTATGCAGTTGTTTTTGTACCAATTCAGATGCAGTGCTTGTATCACCTCTGCAGTGAAAATATGAATTTTGTTGTTAGTGATTACATTTGATTGTTAACTGATTTATATAGTCTTATTATTAATTGTATTTGTTCATTAGATACTGTACATTGCATTTTAAGCAGCAAAAATGAATATTTTAGATGAATTTAAGGAGTGCTGGTCTTGTCTTTTTTTCAACACACACTGGTCATGATCTCGATATAGAATAGGTCATGACTACAACACTACTATATAAAGCATGATGAAGGTGTGTAGTATGAATGAAATCCAGACATACGACATTTGTCAAGCTGCTTTTGATATGTGACCTACAGCATCAGAAGTGTCACTTCAATGCCATTCACAACTCCTCTCCCGTGGCCTCATGGGATAGTAAAGTGTCCATCAAATGCTCACTTTAAAATCTCACCAGGCGTATCAAGTCACTCGGGTACTTTTCGCCCAAATACATAAATACTACGAATTCGGACTCATTTGCCATACTGCCTTCACTTGCTATATAGGGCACTAGGCATATTCATATAGGGACGGTGTTAAATTCAATCAGTTGAGATGCATCTAGATGTTTTGAGATGCAAGAGCATATACTGTTTTTAATGATTGGTTTATGAACATGACTGTTATACATACATATTTGCTGTTTTTTTGTTGTTGTTGTTTTTTCCAGTGTCCTTTTAAACTGAAAACAGTTTCTCAGTAACTCTCAAGTTTTGGTCTATGTGCATCACAGGTGCTGTTTTTCCAGGGTCACGTACATTGCGAGTAATATGAATTTAAAAAATGTTGCTGCCCTGAACAAAATGGAGGAAAGCCAGAGAAAAAAAGGCCCGTGTGTTTGCGGGTATGAATATTTGAGATGTGGTGGGCGGCGGCAGGACGTGATGAAACACAAGCGAGCGAGATGGCGGGGTAGGAGAAAGTTGCGTCGGCTCATCCCGAGGCGGCCGGGCGACTGGATAAAGGGTGGGTAGGGTCACATGTGGGTAGAGAGGCGGGACTCTCCTGCAGCGGAGACAGATGCCACGCTGGTTAGACTTCATTTCCCACCACCAAACACCACAGAGCATGCCAGCCTCGAGCGTGTGAGCGTGCGCGAGCCTGTGAACATCACAACCCGTCATCCTCCATCAGACGAGATGTGCTGTCACACTTTCCTGACGAGTCCCACCCAGCCTCCTCTGCTGCTTTGCTTTGTTTTACTGTTTTAGCTTGTTCTGAAACCTCTGCAGCAGGGCTCACTCCCCACTGCAGCAAAAAAAGGGGAAAAAAGTCATGTGAGAAAGCGAGAGAAAGAGAGCGAGACGTGCGAGATGAAGAAAGAGCAGCGTGACATTTGGCTCAGTGTTGCATTATTGGCTGTGGCTGATGTGATCAGAAGAGATTACAGAAATACAATACTCACACAAATCACCTCTCCGCCTCTTCGTCTTACAGCTGTCTCTCTCTCCCTCTCTCAGCCTCACGTGTGGGACACCCTGCCGTTATCAGGACACCGAGATACTTTAGTGTCTACTTTCTCTCTGTGGATCATCTCTATTCTAGTCATGCATCTCCTGCTCTCACGTAACCACTTTCTAACTTCTCCTGTCCAAGATCCGCCCACTTCCTTACATACTTTGTTACGATGCTCATATTGCATATTGATGTACTGCAGGACTCAACAGTAAGAGAGTCTCGGGCTATTGACTAAATGGTCATTTGTCCTTTCAGGCCTGTGCCACACACTGCAAAATTCACTGAACATTCATTATTTTGTTTTGCACATTATGCAATGCGAACTTGAAAAGTTTGGTTTTCTGATACGCATGCTAAATTGTTGTTGCATATTCTGCTGATTTGTCACCAATATAATGTTATCCAGCTGGCTCACGTTGACAAGGTTTTGTTAAAAAAGTCCCATCAGTAAAAAGAAACAAAAAAAAAAAACTATCAGTAATGTTTTCCAGCAAACGAGTGCTCTTTAATTCATTAATGCATTAGTATTTAAATGTATTTATGTTAATTAAAGAAAAATTGACATTTACTGATATATTAAGAATATACAAATAAATATGCTAAATACCATTTTTTTTATTCAAATGTATAATAATACTAAAAGACCTATGTCATGGACTTAATATTTCTGTGATCCGAAGTAATAATTACAGACAATCTCAGAAAACAGAAGCTGATTTTACAACTTCTTTTTTGTTATACACAAAAAAATGTAAATATATAAACAGCGATATACTGTTAGCGAACATCCTGATGCCGTCCATGTGTAGATAACATGCGGATAATGACAGAAAACAGCAGTTGAGAAAGCGTCTGATCATAGTGATGTGGATATGTTGGAATTCTCAAGTCACGTCACGTTTATTTATATAGCACATTATACAGTAGATTGCTTTAAAGCAAACCTCTTTCAGAATAACAACTTCAGTTTCTACATTAAAGCAGCTCTTCAGTGTGTGTTCATGTTTTTACTCATGGAAGTCTGATATTGATGGAAGAAGGTGGAGTCTTAGAGCCACACCCACCTTTTACATCATCACCATGGACCAATGAAAGTTAGATGGTGTTTACCAGCCAGAGTGAACTTTTCTGGAACGTTTGCTTTGGCAAGCTGTTTTGTCCTGTTTTTTTGCTCAAAATTACATCACATCAGCTCACTCTTCGATTAGGCTTTCAGCCTTAAGTGTCTCAAATTAACACCTTTCAAAAATTTGATGCCACCAACCTGACAAACTTTGTTAAATCCAGTAATGATGTCTTTCTCAACAGCCCTCATTTGGTCTCGTTAATGTGTAAATCAATTGTAAAACTAATGGGAATTAATTTTTGATAAGATTTTAGATTAGGGTTCAATTCCAACCTGGTCTCATTGGCAAAACGTAGCTGTGGCAGCGTTTTTGCAAACCACAAAATACGTACCAATAGGTACATAGGCAGTAAAACTGCATTTTTTATCGTGTTTTTTTTTTTTACCATTGTCCATGATTTGTAAACGAATACATTTTAGAGCTTGTGTCACTTAACCAGCTCCATATGTTCGGATTTTCTGACCTATTAAGCTTGCTCGATAGCTCAGCTGGTACAGATTTGAACTTGCCATGCTGAAAGCTCGGGAACGAATCCCGTGAAAAACAGGTCATGATAAAAGAGCTCAAAGACAAGTTCAAAACACTAGCTAAAATGGCATGGATACAATCTTATTTTTGTCACATTTGCTTTTGTTTACACTATCGTGTAGGTTTAGGGTTTAGTGTACGTTAAAAAACCAACGTAACCAAATTCACGCACATCTGTTCCGGAAAAAAACTAAGCTTTTAGCGCCACCCAGTGGACATTTCACTTTGAGACTGTCGAGATATGTACCTATTGGTACGTATTTTGAGGTTTGCAAAAACGTTGCCACAGGTACGTTTTTCCAATGAGACCAGGCTGTCCAATTCTTACCTTTTGCACGTGCGATCACACCGGTGTGATTAGAAAGTTCAGAGCATCACGTGATCGACTGCTAAATTCCAATGTGCTTTTGTGCGTTTGTTGGCGTTAAGCTCAGCGCTTGTCCTATACATCAACTATTTAGTGTTTTCAATCGAGTGTTTATTTTAGGTTTCAGACATTTAAATATGCATAAGTACCAGCAAAACCATGCATTTAGAATTCGTAAAATACACACTGATGTCTATAGAAGTGACAATAATAATACTTTCCATTACAATTAGTTCCATTATCCATATCTCAACTAACGTGATCGTTAAAAAGGCGTTTAAACAACAAAACACATCCACTTGCCCATATTTGACGATCGGAATTTTAGAAATGTCCTGCTATTGGTAACAAATGTGTGGATATTTCTAATAAAAATGAAAAATGAAATAAAAGCAGATAATCAGTCATACAGCACTATTGTGATTGTGGACAAGCAAAGACGTGCACCATGGAAACAATAAAGTGATACGGTCTAAATAACGGACACCTTGAAAAACTCACAATAACTCAATATTTGTAATTTACGGGCGAGCGGGTTAACTAACTATTTACTATGACTTTTGCCTTAATGAACTCCTAATTACTGCTTATTAATAGTTAGTAAGGTAGTTGTTACATTTAGGTATTGGGTAGTATTAAGAGATGTAGAATATTGTCGTGCAGAATGAGGCATTAATATGTGCTTTATAAGTGCTAATAAATAGCCAATATCCTAGTATTATGCACGCTAATACGTATATAACTAGGAAATAACTAGTTCATAGCGAGAACTGAACCCTAAAATAAATTTCTTTAGGTTAGGATTATATACTACTGAAATAGTTATACAGAAATTAATTCTGCTTATGTTTCATGAATATACACAACTTGTACACAACTTAATTTCCAGACGGACCCATGAAAGCTGAATGGCACCAGCCCATTAGAGCCAGAACTGGTGATTTCTAGCAGCTTTTGCAGTTTCAGTGTACAATATGTTGGACAATCCCCATCTCCCCGCACCTGTGTCATGTTCTGCACTTCAGTATTTCCTGCTTTTTCTGAACTACTCAGACACCCCCGCCAGCATCATACCCTCTGTTCAAGGACCAAGAGTCCTCCCTCCCTCTGCCCAGTCACCACTACCTATTGACTAATAATTACCATAATTAATTTGGCTGGTTATAAAACAAAAAAAGTGAGAGCAAAAGCGCAAGAGAGAGCGAGAGAGATAGAGAGAGAGAGAAAGGGGGATTTTAAAAGCTGAATGCATTCCAATTTGGCACTGTAATGTATTCATTATTAATGAACGCTCTTATTTCCTGGTCTCTGTGTACTCGGTTGCACTTGGTCTGGCTGCGGAGGAAGGGAGGGAAGGGGGCTTCACTGCTGCCAAGGCCAGTACCACATGCATAGCCTCGTCCCTTGCACATTAATTCACTTATTGATCACATTTGGGGAGGGAAGTGAAGAAAAAGAGCAGGGTAAATGAGGCCCACCGAAGTCACAATGCAGATGGATTGTGACCGCGACAGCTGGACGTGCACAACGGCCGTTCAAGCAACTTCGAGCATGTCCGGTTCATCTGGATCCACGCTAACACACACATATGCGCTCGGAGAGAATCCATACAGCTCAAGCCATCTCTGAAAAGCAGCCCCGCTCCACATTCATTTCATCCGCAGCCCAGCAGGAGCCAGGAACTGGATCCATATGCATCGATTCACACTTCGACAGCAGTTATTCACTTATCTGTTTACTCATTCATTCACTTATCCATTTCATCTGACTGCCAGGCCAGCAGTCCAGCTCAAAGTTTACCCATCGATTCCTTCTACATGGCTGCTTTGCACATCCTTGATACAAGTGGGTGCAGACAAACTTCTTCGCTGTAAGGACTGTCTGTTTTATTTCCATTTCATTGAACTTAAGCCTAGGGGTGGGAGATATTCCGGTTCAAATTCAATTTGTCAACTGGTATACATTTTTCAAAAATTCATTATTTGTTTGTTTTTTATGTTTGTTTGTTTGTTTGTGTTTTCTGTGGCCATGCCAATGTTTTTTCAGCTAGACTGCGGCTTACAGTTTCTTTAGTTTACAATCTGAATTGAATGTGATGTGTTAAAGGGTTAGTTCACCCAAAAATAAGACCATCGTTCATCTTCGGAACACAAACTAAGATATTTTTGATGAAATCTGAGCGCTTTGAACCAGCCATGGACAGCAACGTCATTGCAACTTTCAAGGCACAGAAAGGAGTAAAGACATTGTTAAAATAGTCCATGTGACTCCAGTGGTTCAACCTTAATTTTGAACCATTTTATTTGAGGGAGACAAATTAAAGGGGGGGTGAAATTATGTTTCATGCATACTGAGCTTTTTACACTGTTAAAGACTTGGATTCCCATCCTAAACATAGACAAAGTTTCAAAAACTAATGTTGGACGTTTGATGGAGTATTTCTGTGTTAAAAATACTCCTTCCGGTTTCTCACAAGTTTCGGAGAGTTTTTTTCGAGTATGGGTCGGCTTGACGTCGATAGAGCGGAAGGTCCTTGTATCGGCCGAACGGGCTCTTCTCCCGGTGGGGTGCGCGCGCGCGTCACTAGAGCGAGAGAGGAAATGCACGCCCATAAACACTCTCAGCTGCAGATCCAGTCGTCCATGAACACTTTATTCCTATGGGTGACGTCAAGCGACTTCAACGCTTCAGCACAGCATTCCGGGAAGGCAGCGCTGCATTTGAACCGATTTGAACGCAGAAATGACGGGAAGCTTCACAACATCGCTTCAGTCGCGTCGCAAAGTGGATTTCCACGGTCATTGCTGTCACAGGACTTCACCAAATCATACCAAAGAAGTGTGTTTTTGACAGAGCGGTCCCAGCGATAAAGGTTCGGTCCTGCTTTGGAAGCAGCCGGTGAGTAAAACTGCTTCAAATGTCTGTGCTGTTGGCTATCGTCGCGTGAGTATATTCGCGTGCTTCGTCATTCAAATGCGCCAACGGACTCCATTGTTGTTCTTTGTATAACGTTACACTATTCTGACGTGCAAAACCCTTTTGCTTGCTACTGCTAAGGTTTAGTCGCATACAATAGTCCATAAACCGAATCATGTCCTCATAAACTGCGAGTAAAGACACACAAATGTTGACAGGCCACTAGGGCTGTTTCGAATGCCATTTTTTGAGCTTCGAAGCTTAGGTGGCAATCAATATCGAATATTCGAAGCTTTGGTGGGTGGGGCTAAATATATAATAATAGTGTCGGTTTGCATTTGTATCATCTTTCACGACTTCACGTTTCACTCTTCGGCATCGTAAATGTGTTGCGGCAGAACCAGTGGAGTGCAGTGTTGCATTTGGTGCAATATGATCAGGTGGCACACATTCTTTAAATATTAATAAACATTTAATAATCCTTTAAATAGAACAGTTTCCGGTACGCATTACACGGGCAGGTTTATGCTCCGAAAACGGACAGTGCACAAGTGATACAAAACACAAAGTCTGTTGAGAGCAAGAACTTTAATAAGGTATTAATAACAAACCTTTCTTTAAAACAAATGAATCCCAAAACAGAAATTAAATTAGTAACACACAGTGATTTCAATGAACTGTAATAAATAAAGAACACGGTAGCATGCTTATAAACAGTTGAATAAGAATAAATGAATTGTTTTTAAAATGACACAAAATGTAATATCTATTACAATTAGTTTTATTCTATATAAGGGATTTATTTTGTCTTATTCTGACTTTTTGTTAATTTAAATCTTTAAAATGCGCGATGCTTTTATTGAAAGCATGTTGCAGTGTTTTTTTTAAATTTATTATTATTATTTCAAGCATGAGTGAGAATGAGTCCGCGACGGAAGTCACGTGTTGAAAAAAAAACACGAATATTCGAATCTCAAAACTGAAAATCGAATGCCACCTCACCGAACGAATATTCGAATATTCGATTATTCTAGTACAGCCCTACAGGCCACTAAATACAGTACATACCACAGAGACGGACGTCCTGCTGTTGCTGTTTCTCCTGTTCAATTTATTTCAGCCTCCGAATGATTCTGGATCATATCTATTAGCTGAGATCGATAGCCATGGGCTTCTCCACGCTTGAGGACGTCACCGCTTCGCGCGCTCGTCATTCTTTAGCTCCGCCCACACGATACGCCTCCAGGCGCTCGTTTTTTTTCCGGAAAGACTCGGTACAGCACATATTTCTTTTATAAATATATTAAAACTAAAGACTTTTCGGAGATATGAAGGATAAGATAGATATTTTTTTTAGTCAAATAAATGCGACCTTCAAATATATAACAGACTTTTGAATAGTATTGTATATGACAAATAAATAAATGCGTGATAGGACAACAATTACTCCTGAGGGTTAACAAAAAAGATCATTACTCAAGACTTTCTCTAAGTATTTTTTTGTTATACTGTATCACATACACCTACACTGGCTTGCCATCAATATAAAAAAAACACTTTGCAATTGAGTTAGGCAGAAGCCTTTTACCACTGAGTCACAGTTTTGTAGTTTCATGCATTGACAGCCAAGTTATAAGATGCGACGTGAAGTTTAAAAGTAGTTTAACTTCGAAAAAAGCGTCTCATGAGCCCAGAGTTCGGCTCCATTGTGTTGCGCTCCATCTAGATGCTTTTAAATGCAATGCGTGATCCATTGTTATAGAGCTCTGAGTCTGGCAGGCTGCTGCTTAATAGAATTACCTGAAAAAGAAAAAAAAAAAAAAAAGAAAAAAATCGCAAAAAAAATGACCAATCAGATTGCGGCGAATACAAGTCGACACAATGCGAGCTGGGCAAATAGAGCAGGGGACAAATGAAGGAGCTGTACACCTGCATCACATTACAGGAGCCCTGCCAAATAAGCCGCCGTGTGCAAAGAACAATGGGAAACAAAAACAATCAGAATTAGGGTCCCTGCAGAAATTACTAATCACACACACACACACACACACGCCGGCGCTGCTGTACGCACACACACACACATGCAAACGCAGACACACATGCGCAAGCTGCGGCGTGTAAAGCGCCATGGTGTCTGGGTGGCAGACAGGCTTTGGAGACAGCAACGGTGAAAATTAAATTCCATTTAAGCCTAATCCCATTTACAAACTCTGCCGAATCCCACTGCTATTGTGACAGTCGGGCAAATCTGTCTCAATTGTTACATTGCGGGAATCAATGGAGAAACTGGATAGCATGTAAATAATGGAGCACGGAGCCTGGGAGGGCAGAAGGAGCCGTAGGGTCAGACGAGAATGCTTTAGCAAGAGCGGTGGAGAGGATAAATGAGCCCAGACAGAGACAGGGAATCAGTTTCATTTTAATAAAAATACTGGAACCAAATTATTTATGACGTTCGGTTCTGTTAATGGCTCTTGAGCGCCTGTATTCTTCTATGAAAATGGATGCTTGTGTGAAAAAAATAAACGGCTGTTTATTATGAAGAATCTGATGGTTCTTATGAGCTGATTATTACACAAAAAAAGATTTGGTAACACTTTAGTATGGGGAACCCATATTCACTATTATTCAACTACGACTTTTGCCTCAATAAACTCCTAATTTACTGCTTATTAATAGTTAGTAAGGTATTTTTTGTACTATTTAAAGGGGTGATGAATTGAGGAAGGGCTTTTTATATATAAAAGGTCTTCAGTTTCAGAGCTGAAAACCTTCTTGTTAGTCAAAGAAAAGCTTTTATAGACACCAGGCTCAGCAAACGGTCCTGTGCTTCATACTGACGTCAGTGCTCGACGAAACACACAACTCTACAGCGTGTCTAATCCAGTAGCCCCGCCCACCGACTCATGGAGAGCTCATGCTAGCTGGTCAACAACAATAAACATGCCGAGGAAGATTAAGATATTGCGCTATTCCTGGTTGTGAAAGAACAAAGTCGCAGCATAAGCTTCCTTCTGATCCTAATATTAGGAATGAGTGGTTGAACTTTATTTTTAATGAAGCTCCAGCTCACGTTGGGAAGACATGTTCACTTCAGTTCACTGCGGGATCGTTTGTAAACAAATCTCCAGCCGATGCTGGATTTGGATCCGACAGGAATGGTGCAACACACCGATGTGAGTAAAACGTGTTTTGATATGTAATAGTACTGCATTGTTATCGATCGTTTCGCTTATGTGTGCGTGTCTAACAGAACATACCTTTAGCACGCTGGACACAGACAAGTATGGGCCAGAGCTCGCAAAGCCCGGCAGGCCAATGAATCTCATTATATTCCATTCATGTTCTGCTATTTTCTCTCTCTCTCTCTCTCTCTCTCTCTCTCTCTCTCTCTCTCTCTCTCTCTCTCTCTCTCTCTCTCTCTCTCTCTCTCTCTCTCTCTCTCTCTCTCTCTCTCTCTCTCTCTCTCTCTCGCTCTCTCTCTCGCTCTCTCTCTCGCTCTCTCTCTCTCTCTCTCTCTCTCGCTCTCTCTCCCTCTCTCTTGTTGACATCTGAAGGGCGGCGCGTGCCGAACGTGTATATGTATGCGTGCGGTTCGCGCTTATATTGTCCGATCTTGCGGGCTATGTGTAATATAAAAATGATAGTCCAATCAATCTTGTGACGATGAGAAATAAAACATTGTGTTTGTGTGATAGAGATGTTTACGAGCCCTGCGATCGAGATAATCATTCTGGTTGTCGGTTCTCCCTCACTCTCTCCTCTCTCATGTCACTGAACTGACAGCGGAGCTGAAGCTCATTAAATATGCAAATATTATCCAATCCTAGCCGTGGGCGTTTACCTCCAAATCTCCAGAGTGGCACGCCCACCAAAACCCAGCGTTCAGGAGAGAGTCTCAAAACCAGTGTAGAAAACAGCCTATTACTTATTAGTTATGATGGTTTTGAATTTAAAAACCACATGGACGTCATTAGTTGACTTCAGACTACAGTATAATTTTTTTTTAAAAAGCCAGTTCAAGACACCTTTAAGTTTAGGTATTGGGTAGCATTAAGGGATGTAGAACAAGGTCATGCAGAATAATGCATTAATATGTGATTTATGAGTTCTAATAAACAGCCAATATCCTAGTAATATGCATGCTAATACGCAAATAGTTGATAGTTAATAACTGAACTTTAAAATAAGGTGTTACCAAAGATTTAACCCAACGAGCCTATACATAATACAAGCGGTTTGGAAAATGGATGGATGGAATGGATTTTTTAGAGAAAAGGATAACAGGGAAAGCCAGAAATCTCTTGTAATAATGCTGGAATCAGAGTTAATACCTGACCGTCATGTCAAAACAGAGGTGAAGTGATGATGGAGGTAGTTTTTCGGTGTGGCGCAAGCACCAGGACAGGCTACGGAAGGTTGTCCAAGTCATCCGTACTCAGTGGGCGTCGGGAGACGAGGCAGTCGTTCATTGCCCCATGGGGGTCAGGCTGTGGGGAACAGAATAAATTGTCTTCCCAATCCATAGTAACAGCTCCTCTCTAATAGAGGACTGGCAGAGACTGAGCCCTTTCCCCGGTGAGAATAAATACTCTCATCTGCTACAAAATGGTTCCCACTTGCGGCGCGCCAAGTATTTTCCTCAAAATATTATCATTAGGATTAGCATTTAATGGAGTTTAATTTGGACCTTAATTTCAAACAGAACTTTCACTGTATTTTCCATTTAAACATTTCCCCCCGTTTTTATTTCTAGGCACATTTTCTTGGTTATTTCACAAGGGGTGAATCTCATTAAACCTTTTTCATGAATGTCATATTTCACCTCAAAAAACATTTAGTATAATTAAAATGAAGCTTGTTTTAGGACCATTAAGATGTTTTGCATTGTTACATTGTTAATGACAATTTTAAAAGGGTACTTTGCTGGCAAGATGGGTGTTCAAAACCTGGCTGCCTATACAGTAGTTTGGCTTTTGTTCTGTTTTTAATTGGTGCTACCTGACTAGTGAAAACCAAGAAAAAAGTTTTTGTCTTCCTTTTTGCCAAATAGATAAGAAAACTTCAACACCCATAATGCACTGGGCATGATGCCATCTAAGGCCACTCTCACCACTGCTATGGATGCGCTTATCAGAGTCAAATTCCGCCTTACTTTAGCAGGAAATACTACTTAGCAAACTTTTAGTCATAATGGTGTCAACTTGCATTGTTTCCTGGTGCAAGAATTCAGAGAGGAAAGGTTTAGCGGGAGTGAGTTATTTTCAGTTTCCAATGAAAGATCCAGTGAGTTGGAGTCATCGGGCTAAAGGCTGCAAAGAATCGTAGATGGAGGGAACAAACACATCGACAGAAAATCTGTAAAACCTTTGTGTTTGTAGTCAACATTTCAAACTGGATGATAACAAACACTGTTTTATGCAAAATGGAGGAAAAAAATTAAAGAAACTGCCAGTTTCAACAGAAGCAAAACACTGTCGCGTTCAAGTAAGAAAGAAAGCTGTTACCATAGTGTACTATTTTTACCATAATGATGTTTAAAAAATAGACATAGTACGATAAAACTGTTCTGTTAATAACCCTGTGTCAATCCGACTGTCCGTGGGTGGGGATATGTGTCTCACAAAAGATGTCAAAACATAATTTTACATAACATAATATAACATTAATTTCTCAGTCTAGGTAACACGGAGAATGAGTAAACAGCTTTCATTTACCTAACAAAACAAAACGTTACACATTAACTCCATTAGCCACCAAATACTCATTACTAGTGTGCACAATAAACTTTTTTTCTCAATGCATTTCATCCTATCACAGTTGTGCCCACTCTCCATTCCCTACATTTTTGAAAAGCCTTCCAAAGCCTTCCGAGACCTCTTGTCTGAGGTATCAGCAGGACTCCCGTAGCACACTCTGCAACTCTGGACTCGAATCAAACATACTAAAATCATTCATACATTTGCCAACTATTTACATGGCCACAACTGCACTCAAAAAATTATTCAGTCCCTACACATTTAAATGATGTTTACTTTACTTAAACATATATAATTTGGACATAACTTAATTGAATTGTGTTCAATCAACCTAATATATTTAAAACGGAAGTTTACTTAATTAATTTGTGTAAAAACTACATGAAATATTAGTGCTGACATAACTAACTGGCAGTGGATACGTAGTTCCCAGCATAATTTGCAAGGGACTGTAGCCTAGAAATCTAGACCCACCCTAGCGGCAGCAAATTTAATCTGCCCGCAAGTGTCGTCTAGGAACTCTCAATCGCCTTCTGAGCTGTATTCCTCACAATCTGGACGGGCCAATCACATCGTGTATAGAGTCGGCGGGCGAGGCCATAATGACGACGGCCGAGTTGCGTTTGCGTGCTTCTAGTAAACACAGAAGCTGGCGAACGGCGGTCTTTCGAATCAGCTTTGACTGCGATTCTGGAAGACTTGGAGTTAAGCTTTTCTCTGAGAAAAGAACAAAGAACGGCACTGAAGTCATTCTTAAAAAGGGAAGATGTGTTCAGAGTTTAGCCGACCGGATGTGGCGAATGTTTAATCTATCAACAAGCTCCGCTTCACCTTCGTTGCTCTGGTTGGTTGTAGCGCTATCCTATCGCGTGCAGAGGGAGTTTGAAAGACAGCCGTTTATCCCGCCCCTCGGATTGAGCCCTGTCTATGGTGAGTTTCCAGACCAAACATCTTGATGTGGGTCTGGCTTGTCAGGCTAAAGGGACTGTGTTAGGAGAGTAAATTTAGAAATTAAAGATTCATTAAAGTCATTTTATGTAAAGGGAAAGATGTTGTTAGTTTATGTCAGTATTTAATGTTATGTTGGACATCTCAATTAAATTTGAGTTTGTCCAATTAGTTATTTTTGCATTTTGTTTCAAAAAAATATCCTTGTTGTTAATTAAATTTTTTAAATGTAAATTAAATTGATAAATGTGTTCACCTTACATAATAAACATTTATAAATTTAACATAACATTATTAAGTAAACTGCACATATAAATATTATGTAACAGTGATAAATTCAAATGGTTTGTATTTACTCAAACACATTTTGTCAGCGTTACTTGAATTTCTTTAGTTCATATAACTAAATAGTTATTTGTTAAAAAAATTGTCAATATAGCTCTGTGCAACGCATCTTTTTGAAGTAAATTCAGCAAGTCATTTTTTTTGAGTCTGACAAATAATGTTTTTGGTCGCATGGAATCTTGCTACATTATTCACATAATACAATTTTATTGGTATCACTGCAGAAAACATGTAAGTAATCTAGATACTGCTTTTCTCTGTTTATTTGCATTTGTGGCCTTGAGGTAATATAAAATAATCTAAAAGAAGTCATATTATGGTGTTTTCTATGACATATGAATTAATAAACAGTCTTCATGTTATTGCTTAAGATGCATTACGGGGAAGTATAGTATAAAAACACATTTTATATTCAAATCAGATCAAACTGAATCTGATTTAGAAAAAAAATCAGTACTCACAAGATTCAGATTCACAAGTACTTAAATAAAAAACGAAATGAAATAAATAATTTTATTACAGTAATTTTTTCAGTCATTTTTATTTAAAATGCTCTAGTACAGTAATGCAAATCTATATCGATATGGATCACTATTCAGAATAATGTAAAATGTCCAGACCCAAAGAGCAATTTGAGGAGAAAATGTTTAATAATCATAAAAACAATCACAATGAAAAACACAAACAAAAATTGCTCCTTATTTTCTTTATGCAGTCAGAGTCTAATTTAATTAAGCCATGCTTTCGATGTTTACATTGTCGCCCGAGCTTTCATAAAGCGTCCTCAAAAGCACAAGGAGATGAAAAGGACAAAAAAGACATTCTGAAAAACATCCCACTCTTTTGGTCTCCTGATTTCCATTCTCTTCACATCTTACTTCGAATTCATGTCTCATTTCACATGCGCTTCACGTTCGTCCTCACACTCAAATTCACCCAATTTTGCATGCGGCGGCCGTCGCCGGGTCATTGTGGTTAGGGCTGACACTCCCTGTCAACACTCCCATCACTAACCTCCATTACTCGCCCACTTGCTCTCCCTTTGCTTCCCCGCTCGCTCGCTCATTTCTCTCCCTCTGTCCTTCCCTCGTTCGCTTGTACTCTTTAAAATGGACATTCTCTGTCCCGCCATCTCATTAATCGACACAATCATTCACCTTACTGCCTCGCTGCGGCTCCGTAACTCCACACCGGCGCTCCGCATGTGTGCGGCTCGCGCCGGTCCAATGAAAGATTTACGAGGACCTTCACATGTTAATCAGGTTGTCATTCATTCAGCCAAAATCAGAGGCCAGATAAATAAAGACTAAAAGCTTCTTGGCTGGTTTGGTGTGTGTGTTCATTGGGTGACACAGTAGTGGGTTCTAAGCAAACAGAGATCGATTGCGGCACCTCCGGGGACCCCTGAAACTTGGAAGTGAGAGAAAGCTTATCGCTCAATATCATTCTGGAGACAGCTTCCTCTTGCCTTTAACCCCTGCACAGCTCTTTCCTGTCCAACGCTGCTACACTTCCTACATCTGACATGCATGTCCAATACAGACTGGCTCATCGTTCCCTTTGGTCTCACCTGTGCCCCAACCACTGACCTCCTCTAAAAATCCATCCACTCCATAACAGCTGGAGAAATGTATCCGTTAGCATTCTCATTCATCTCAAAGGCATTTGCTCAGCTCAGGGAATTTTAAACTGGGGTTCGGGAACCCTCAGAAGAGCTGTAAAGGTGCAGTCCAGACTGATCTCATGAAATGGCATATGTATGACACGCCAATTCGTATGCCATTTTGGCATGCTATGAAGACGCATAATCGCTTTTTAGCATGTTTATCAATGCTGTTTCATTCTACCCCCCTACACACACAGCCCCTAAACCTACCCATCACACACACACACTGCCCCTAAACTTACCCATCAAAAGAAACATTCTGCATTTTTACCTTATCAAAAAAACATAATTTAGTATGTTTATAAATCCATTTAACATTACCTTGTGGACACACACATATTCACACAGATATTCAGAATGCGTATCTCAAACTCTTCTCTAAACCTACACATTTGTGTATTATAAAAAACAGGATAACAGGCAGATATGACTCCAGGCATAATTTATTCAGAAAGTACAAATACTCCAAGTGTTCTGAGGCCAAACTATTGATTTGTGTGAAGAAAATCCCCAAAAGCGATCAGAACGTCGAGTCTATCCGCCAAAGATTAATAATACATTTCAAATATTGCCGCCAGAAGAAACGTCAGGTCAGCTTTGACAGCATTGGCTGGCGTGTGTCTCGTGACCAATTGCGTCATTACATCAGCTTTGATTGTAAAATGCCATTGGCTCTCGTGTGTCTCGTGACGGATTGCGTCATTCTAAACTTTGTGACGTTTGTTAGCCTGACAAGCCAGACCCACATCAAGATGTTTGGTCTGGAAACTTACCATAGACAGGGCTCAGTTTGAGGGGCGGGATAAACGGTTGTCTTTCAAACTCCCTCTGCACGCGATAGGATAGCGCTATACCAACCAGAGCAACGAAGGTGAAGGGGAGCTCGCTGACTGATTAAACATTCGCCGTCTCCGGTCGGCTAAACTCCGAACACATCTTCCCTTTATAAGAATGACTTCAGTGCCGCTCTTTGTTCTTTTCTCAGAGGAAAGCTTAACTCCAAGTCTTCCGGAGGCGCGGGCAGAGCTGATTCGAAAGATCGCCGCCGTTCGCCAGTTTCTGTGTTACTAGAAGCACGCAAACGCAACTCGGCCGTCGTCATTATGGCCCCGCCCGCCGACTCTATAGCCTACCTACACGATGTGATTGGGTCGTCCAGATTCTGAGGAAAACAGCTCAGATAGGAATTGAGAGTTGCTAGACCACACTTGCGGGAAAATTAAATTTGCTGCCGCTAGGGTGCGTCTAGATTTCTAGGCTAGACCTTTGTATCATTTGAATCAGAAATATGAACGAGTGTGTGTGTTCTGTTCACAAAGGAGCGCGATCATCATTTCAACGATTAAAACATTAAGATCAACTCTGTTCTTCACATGAAGCTATCGTATGACTTCAAAAGACTTGGAATGAAACATGAGTTAATACTTTTATACAGTTTTTTGGTCCGTTTTTGCAATAAATACATGTGACTGTACATTTATTTGCCTGTTACGTGTTTTATATTGTTGAGAGTTGGTAGGTTTAGGGTAGGAGTGGAGTTAGTTCCTCCAAAATATAAAATTAGGCTATAAATATTCATTCTGTGAGATCAGGTTGGCGGAATCACATGGCATACACATACACACGGAGATGTTGGTTTGTTTAGGCGTAAGTTAGACATACACGCAAAATCACATGGCGTAGACATAGACGTGGATAGTTCAAAATGCGTACAGATAACACGCCACTTGGCTTTAGAAAGTGGCGTGTATGTTTACGCAAAGTCATGATGTCAGTCCATTAGGGTATTTCAGACTGGGAAGTTTTAGGAACCAGCCACCAAGGTGGTTCCCCGAGAACTAAAAGTTCCCCTAGGGACATCTACGTATGTATGTCATTACTTAGAACTGTTCTACAAAGACCGTAGACAGTACATGAAAAAGTATTAGCGTTTACCGTGTGGTAAATGTCAAATGGCGCTACCTGAGCAGATGTTTTGCTTGGTTCCCTCAAAGTTGTGTTGGATTTTCTCTTTAGCATAAAGGTTTAGAGGTCCATCTATCTTTATGTTCCATGGTCATTGAGTTATATTCTGGAGTAAATATATAGGCTATAATCTGTGTGTGTAAATGAGCTAAATTAGTTCCCCCAAAAGGAGTTCCTATAACTAAAATTGTTCCTAGTTCCTGTGGTGCGAACACACCAAAAATTTGGGCACTTCCACCAATATTTCTAGGAAATATGAAGAGTTTCCTGCGTTGCAAAAGCCACTATTGTCAATTGTCAATATTGTAGCAATGTATGAAGCACAGCACGCACAGAAGTTACTTTCAAACCAAACAACTTACTGTTGGTCAATGGACCAATTTCATGTGACCGATGTGAATCTGTGGGACAAATCTTTCTCCCTTAGGTAAATTCCAGATATGTGAATTCCTATGGAAATGTCTTGATTTGCCAAACAATGGAAAATATGACCACACCTTATGGCCATGCTGGAGGTCACCTAAAAAAAAACTAAATAAAATATCTACTTTGTAAAAATAACTATTTCATCAGAATACACCTACTTTTGAATGGAGAAAAATGAGTTTTACCCACAGATGGTGTAATTCTTCCAACTGGAACATACTAACTAGCCAAATCTCCCTTTGGTTGCACCTAAAATAAGTGAAGACTCCACATTTAAGGCCAGTAAGTGCCTGATTGAGGAGTGGACCTGTGGTCCACGCTTTTGCCCCCTTCCGAAAACATCAACTCAAGGTCCATCAACTGCGTCCAAAACCTCCACCTCAAAAGTCTCCCACTCTTCCTCTCCCTCTCACATCCACCTCTCGCCACTTTCCGCTGTCTGTTATCTCTCCGGGCTGCGGCTGACTATAAAAGCCCACCGTTCCATCGCCACTCCTTCCCCTGCCTTTGATTTTCTGTCCATCAAGGGGGCGTGGATTAGTGCTCTCTTGTTTATCTGCTCGTCTGCTTTATCTATCTATCAGCAAGCCCTCCACTGGGCGGCTACGGCCTCCTCTACGCATTAATCCCGTATCAGCCCGGAGCCCATCCATCAGCCTGCTGTCTATCACGTCAGATCCATCATCCGCCCATCTGTCTCCTGCTGCCCACGTGAACCGCCGGATGAAGAGATAGAATGAGAAAAGTGCAGGACAGAGATGAAGAATAGAGGATGCAAAAGGGGTGGAGATAGGTTCTGCAATGCCAGCGGGCCTTCTTCCACCCTCCCCCGTCTGCCCAAGCACGTACAGCGAGCTTTGCGTGTCCCGACATGCTTATTACCTCCTCGGTTTGTTCCCCTGTAATTTGTTTGTTTGTTTGTTTTTCCTTTCCCTTGCTTGTTAATTCTAGCCAATGGGAAAGGCGCCAGCAGAGGGAAAAGCTCAGGATGGGTCATAAATCCCATCAAGCCCTGGTGCAGCTGGAATCTGCCTCCACTTCCCCTCCTCCACCCCCCTCCCCGACGGCAAGGGATTCAGCACAAAAGCTTACTACCCTGAAAAAGGCTCAATATCTGGGTGCACGGGGGTCAGGATGATTGCTATTTATACACAAGGACGTTTAAGTGCAGAGGAAGAGGAATCTAAGAACACATGCTGGGTGGGTCTATGCACCACTGCATTGATGCACAGGTGCAAAAACGGGCACTGGCATGCCCATGCGCAGGTGTGCACACGCCCCGAAGGAAAGGTGACTGTGAGAGGATGGTGATAGGAGTGCGAAAATTAATCGGATTGAAGCGACAGGCTCCCATTCTGCTGACCTTGTTGGACATCTCCAGGGACCCGACAGGACCTTTAACCAGGGACTCCAGACGCAGTGGCCCTGGCTCTGTAAAGCGACTCTCACTGTATTCTAAGCAGCGAAAGAAAAAAACAAGCATCTCCAAACAAATGTGTCTCTTCCACAAATGAATGAGAGCAGACAGCTGTCAGGAGCAATCCATATCCATCCTCAGTTAAGCAAAGCTAATTAGTTCCACAACTGGGTTTCCAGTCCCACTCAGAGACGTGCAGTCTGACAGAGCTCCCTATACGGGACGTGGGATCAGTGACTCATGTGTCAGCCCGTTTTACGGCAAAATTTGTTCACACGAGCGGCTGCGTGTGAGAATTTGTGCCTTTTGACTTGTGCCCGAGTGTGTGTTTGCAGTTTAGAGGAGGGTGATTATACAAGTGTGAAGGTGCCTCGTTCTAAATTGGTTGCCTCTAAAATAGAAAAGATTGCAGTGTTTAACAGATGCAATCACCAATCAAATCTGGCACAAACACACACCTACACACTAATTTACATGCGCACACCCACCTACACACGAGCACGCAACATCACACTCGAAGAATCAATCCCTTTTCAGACAAATAACAGAATAAAGAGTGTGGATACCCTGATCGATATTGTACCTTCAAAGCATTAGAGTTTATCACCACGTCGAGCTCTGCATAGCATTGCAACCCTCTGTTTAAGCTGAAACTACATTAATTCAGACGATCAATATAAGCAATCTTTGGAAGAAATCAAGCCACTGTGAAAACAAGAATCCATGGGAAAAGAAGGATGACTCATTTTAGCAAAACAACAACAACAAAAAAAGATATTCCGAGGTACTTAAATGACAAGTGTTTTTATTTTTAAGCACCTGCTTACCAACCGAGGCCTTGACCGGGCAGAAAGAATGCTTAAAACTTAAGGCCACTGAAGTTTGGCAATGCATGTGTTAGTTCTGTCATTCATTCTCTCGCATCCAATCAGAACATAGCTTCTGCTTTAAAGGTCCTCTAACAACTGTTATTCATTGCATCCTTTTTTTTATTTCAATCTCCTATCATCTCACCTCCACCAGTTTGATAGAAATACAACAACAAAAAAACGATAAATGATGTGTAATTACATCGACGAACCCTACACCAAACTCCTAATTCTAACCCTATAGTAAGCAAATGTAGGTAATTAATATTACAAGGTAATTACTAGTAAGTAATAGTGCTTGAATGTATAATTACAGTGTAACAAAGACACATTAAAATAAAGTGCAATCGGATTTCTCTGAGTTTCATTGTCATTTAAAATAGCATAAGTACTTGTAAAATTATAATTGAAAAGTATTAAAATAACAGCATCTTTTAACTAGGAGACAAAACTCATATACACACAATAACAACTCAACCTGTGGCTTCCACATTGGGCCGCGCACAAGTCTCATCTCTGCCAGGTCATTAAATACAGTGGTTTGCACTGGTTATAATGAGGTCACAGCGTCTATAATGTCTGATCGGATATCAGCCAGGAGTTAGAGTGCTGATACAGTGTTGACATTAGATTGCGACAGCATGTAAACTGCATGGATATTAGCCCTGTGCATTGACTGGTGGTGGGCATTGTTATGGTCATCGGGATTCTGCATAGGTCAGCAGGTACATTGCTGAGGGCCGCATTGATTGGACAGCACAGTCATTATGGGATGTGCTGCCTTCAAGACATCCTAGCTTGGGTTTGTTCAGAATGTTTGGTGCCCTTGTATGAGGAAGAGCATTGCTAGGAAATCTATAGGAATGGTGGTACGGTTTGCACTGGTGTTCTTCAGTTGCATTGCATAGGCACGTTCTCTAACGCTCAAAATAATGAATTGGTTCGAGTAGGGCAAATTAGTGAAATCAAGTGAACTTTTATGAGTTCAAGTGAACTTTCTTTTCTTTTTGAGTTCACGCAACTGACACTTTTTAAGTTTTCTGAATTCGTTCATTGTTTTGAGTTCTATGAACTTAAATTTACTGAAACTGGGGTGTGATTTCCATTTCCCAGCATGCTTTACCGTGTCACTTGAAATAGAGATGAAGTGTTATATATGTGTGCAAGATTAATGTTCAGTGGGCATTTAGTAGAGTTTAATGTTGTGCTAAGCTAATTTAGAAAAGTGTCTTATGGTTTTTTTTGAGGATTGCAATCATGGTGAAGAGTGAAGCATGAGCTTGTTTTGAGAACAGTTCTATACTGCCATATTTCAGCAATTGCTATGCTAATGCTATTGAATCATTGCATTATCCATTTGGAAGTGTTGAATTAGCAAGTTATAGCTAGCAACATTTCCACAAGTAAAAACATATACATTGAGATTGCATTATACTGTTAAGTATGAATTAACTTACATTTTAGTTGCTCTTAACTTTTTTTTCCGTTCTGCATAACTAAACATTTTAAAAAAATAAACTTTTTTTATGCAACTGATTACCTTTTGAGTATTGCCAGATTAATCTGGTTTACAGTGAACAGGACATTCAGGATTAAATATTATTACACATTGCTGGACCAAGCTGTTTGGAGTAAACAAAAACAGCGGGTGTATTAACTCTTTCCCTGCCATTGATGGACATTTCTGGCTTTCCTTTTTTTTTTTAGCGGTACACATTTTCTGAAAGAAGAAGTAAATCCAAAATTCCCAACATTACACTGTAAACCTGAATAAGTTAGAAAAACTCCATCAGTTGCCTCAATATTTAAGTTAAGAAATTCAGTTTAAGTAAGCAAAACTAGCAGATGTTTATGTTGTACGTCTACATTTTAATTGCTCCTAACACTGAAATGTTTGAGTACTGTTATTGTTACGTCCTGTGTGTATAATGTAAAGCTTGGAACATACTCTGCAAGAACAAAGACATTTGTTTGTTTTCTCGAGTTGGCAAGAACAAGAACAAAGTTCGTTCTGGCAGTACATTCCATACTTCACAAGAAAAGCAGGTGCCGATCATCTGCGTTTCTCCGCATTAACCACTCCCACATTAAATGTACGATAACACAATAGTTCTCGGTCACCCGCAAGAAAAAAGTTCTGCTCAGGCGATGTGTCGAGAACAAGCTGCGAGAACTCCCAAACCTGGGCTGCGAGAACAACATGATGTCATTTTGTTCTCGCAGCCCTGGGAGTGAGAACTTTTTTCTCTGTTCTTGCGGAGTATGTTGCTGCCTTAAGAAATGTTTCTGAGTAGCCAATTGTCTGTTATTCTCTCTCTCCCTTACTCTGATTGCCTTTCAGTTAACGAGCCCCACCTGAAGCTCATAAGGAGTGCTGCAGTGCCGCTATAAGAGAGCAGAGTGAACACTGCTGGAGTGAGGTTCACTTCGCCCCTGCTCCAGAATTGTTAATGTGAAAACTTAAAAAAAAAAAGTGTTGTGTTGACATTGGTAGTGGACGTTAGTGTTGAAATCAGTTGGCACACCTTGTGTGATGTGTGGTGCCCTAATTTGAAAACACTGTTGTAGTATTGTTGATTACAGGTAATAACTCTTTCTTTTTGGTTACATTGTTCGGTATATAACAGGTATTGTTTCAACTTAATATTTATCTTTCTGTTGTGAGTACAAGTAGGGAAAGGATGCCACCTTTTCATTTTGTAAAATGTTTATCCCTGTTTTTGCTTAGTCAGGGAGTGAGGGAAGCTTATGTTGTTCATTTATTTTCTTTTACCTGTTTAGGTCATTTAGTTCCACTTACAAAAAGTTAGATTACCTTTTGTTTGTTGCTTTGGCTAGAACCTTTCCTGAATGTTTATTCGTTTCCAATTTACTTTTACCTGTAATAAAAGCACTTTTATTTTGCCTAAGCTATAGTGGTGACTTGCATTTCTGGGGCAGATGGTTGAAGGGAAACCTCCAAGTTATGTTTTTTTTTATTTTGTTACCCTCTCCCAACCCTAGAATGGGAGAGCTTCATACATTTAACATAACATTTCCATGTAATCTCAATGTGAACATTTTTATTAGTATTAACGTAGCTATAAGCTAGCTTTAACAAGCCAATTCAAAGAATGCTAACTTGTTAACAATCGCATGGTTTAGCACTTGCTGAATGAGTGCAGCAATATAAAGCATTTATCATATTTGCGCTCAAACCAAGCTCATGCACCGATTGTCACCATGATG
Organism: Pseudorasbora parva; assembly: GCF_024679245.1. Lineage (NCBI taxonomy): Eukaryota > Metazoa > Chordata > Actinopteri > Cypriniformes > Gobionidae > Pseudorasbora > Pseudorasbora parva. The sequence continues at coordinate 14,882,688 of NC_090173.1, forward strand.
GTAACGCTCCAAAAACCCACATTAACAGACACTCTACATTAGCACAAGAAAACATCAACCAATATCCCACTTAACTTTAATTTGCCAAAAGAAAAACAACAACACTTAATTTAATCTTTCCTTTGCGAGTGTCATGGGAAAAACATGCTGGGAAATAGAAATCGTAGCCCAGTTTAATTTAAACTCAAGTTTGTCTAAAATAAAAGATTTTCATAACACTCAAAACAACGAAAGAGTTCAATTTACTTAAAGGGGGGGTGAAACACTCAGTTTCAGTCAGTGTCATGTCAATCTTGAGTACCTATAGAGTAGCATTGCATCCTGCATATCTCCGAAAAGTCTTTATTTTTTTAATAATTATATAAGAAAGATGCGCTGTTCCGAGTCTTTCCGAAAAAAGCAGAGCGGGTGGGGATGTATCGTGTGGGCGGAGATAAATAATGACGAGTGCGCGCCGCTGTTATTGTGTTGAGTGCGTCGTAAAGCTGTGTCATCCCTAACAGCGGGCAAAAAACTTTATTTAAAATAAAAAAATGGCTTTTAATCAGATACAGCCATACATCTATGATCCGGAATCAGACCCAGAGGCTGCAGTTGAACAGGAGCAGCAGCAAAAACGACTAGAGCAGGACGTCTCTATGTGGTACAAGTTATACACTAACTATATAATATGCTTAGCGGCTTGTGTTATTTACATATTTATACTTGAATTATATCGTCGCATTTTTTGTCTTTGAAGGTTTAAGTTACATGTGGGAAGTGCACTTCTTGCTAGACTACAATCAAACCGTTATTCCATGATTTTAACTTTAACGTCACGTTTTTAGAACACCATGTCAAGCGCGAGTGTTACAACGTGTCTGTGTCTATGTGTGTGTGTGTGTGTGTGCGTGTGTTTACGCGTGGTTTGTGTAGACAATTGTAGTAAGCGGACTGGTTTTGCACGGCAGGCTAGTGTTTACATAGAAAGACATGGAATAGTAGCGCATTTGAATGAAGAGCCGCGCTTATTTAGGTCAACATATTTCCCCACTCTTTGTGTATTGTTGTTTGGAGTGCTTTTACAATACACAAACATAAAGTTACACATATAGTGGCCAGCTAAACAAATGTACACGCACTACACATCGCATGCTCCATTGATCAATTAACTATACGTGATCATGTTTGGGCTACTTGATGGGCATTGGCAAAAACACAGACATTTGAAGCAGTCTTACTCACCGCCTGCGGTTCTAACGTTGGGACCTTTATCGTTGGGACTGCTCCATCCTTCAGCATTAGGCGATCGGAAAATCCGGCGTCGAACTGGGCCTTGTTTATGAAACAGTCGTCACCGAAATGCAGTGAACAGACATAAACCTTTGCGCAACTCAGTTGCTGATCCGGAAAAGCAAATTCCGTCCACTGTTGCCTTAACGCGGGGTTTTTTGGCAATCTGTGCAGGACTGTCTTGGTCTGGCAACCAAAAACGCACTTTTTTGGTGACATTGTTAATTTCTTGAAGTCACATCACCTGTGCAGCGCAGCCTACGAGCCAGCGCTTTGATGGGCATAGCCTGTTTCTTTCGCTCTCTCTCTCTCTCACGCTCTTCCGGTAGAATTGTCCGTACAAGGAAATTCCGACCTACTAACGTCAAGTGGACCCATGATCGAAAAAAACTTGCCGAAACTTATGACTAACCGGAAGTAGTATTTTTGACAAAGAAATACTCCCATCAAACGTCCACCTTAACTTTTGAAACTTTGTCTATGTTTAGTATGGGATTCCAAGTCTTTAACAGTGTAAAAAGATCAGTATGCATGAAACAGCATTTCACCCCCCCTTTAAAATAAATCAGTTTGATGAACTTGAAAGAAAAAGAAAGTGCTTAATACTCATAAAATGAATTTAGACTGAACTATTTTGTTTAATTTAAGTTTGTCTAACTCAAACCAATTAAGTATTTTGAGCGTACCGAATAAAATGTCTACCAAGGACGAGTTACAGGCCTGTGAAGCTTTAGGGGTGTTACTAGACTCGATCTACTCCATCTGTGTTTTAATCATCATTCTGAATCCCATCTGAATGCAGTCTTTGACAAACACATGTTTTTTCAGCCTTTTGCTCAAATTGTTGCTTTTTTATGAAACATACCCACATTCAAGTGTTGATTAAAAAAGAATGCTTTAGGCATTCTTGTAATTCATACAACAATATATTCTGAGGGTCATGAAAGTTTTGTCAGAATGATCAAAAATGCTGGCAGTGGCTCGCAACAATTTTTTTTTTATTATAAGCTGGCGGGGAAAGAGTTATACACCACCTTGTTTGTTCTAAATCTACTTGTGTTAAACATAATTCCAGCATCATAGATTGCAACTCACAGTGAACCACATAATCTGCTTCCATTAGCTGCCCAGCTGTTTCCACCATTGCATGTGCATTTCCACCGTCGCTCGGCTGTGCGCTGAACATTTTTTGCTCTATTTATGATGAATATACACTACAAGACAGATGCGGCAGAAGCACAGGTGCATTTGTTTTGCTGTAAAGTGATGTGCGCTAGTGGGGATGTTACACAGTTTTCAATCATTTTCGCTTCAGTGTTGTGTTTTTCAGCTTAGGTGCTCTTAGCAGTCCCTTACTGGCACAGAAATGCTATCGTTTACTATTGGAAGTAACTGATGGAAATGTCACATACTTCATATTCTGATAGAGTAGTGGAAAACGCCACCATTTGTAATTCAACAATTGCAGCTGTAGTTATAGCTTTGTTTCTAGGCAACTATTTTCCAGCAAATATTACATAGAAATAGTAATGGTAAGAGTTACTTGTTGCTATTATGGTCTTACCTCAAAATACCACCATTAAACTGATTATTACAATATATTATTTTATAGCAAGCAAAGTGATATTGGACCAATAGTGTGTGTTACCTACAAGAAGTGTAAACGTGAAGCTAACATTTAGTGATGTAAAAATGCATAAATGTAATAATTATCAACCAACGTTAAAGGTCCACTGAAATCAAAATTTAAGTTGTTTAGCTTTTAGTATGACTGTGTTAGCCTTAAAGTTATGAATAAGCTGTTATGTTCTAAAACTATGACAAAATTTGCATTTAGGAGATATAAGCATTCAACATTTACGGTCTCCCACTTCCGTTAAAACGAATATCAGGTTTTGGTGACATCATTGCAGCCTTCACTTTCTCATCAAATCTTCTGTCCAATCAGAATACGCTCTAGAATCTAAAGCCCGCCCCCTTACACTGCTGAAGCTGCGGCTGAAATCGGTCAGTTGTTAACTAGGGCTGTTTCGAATGCCATTTGTTGAGCTTCGAAGCTTAGGTGGCAATCAATATCGAATATTCGAAGCTTCGGTGGGTGGGGCTAAATATATAATAATAGTGTCGGTTTGCATTTGTATCATCTTTCAAGACTTCACGTTTCACTCTTCGGCATCGTAAATGTGTTGCGGCGTTGCAGTGTTGCATTTGGTGCAATATGATCAGGTGGCACACATTCTTTAAATATTAATAAACATTTAATAATCTTTTAAATAGAACAGTTTCCGGTACGCATTACACGGGCAGGTTTATGCTCCGAAAACGGACAGTGCACAAGTGATACAAAACAAAGTCTAGTATAGTCAGGCTCCATTATCTTCATTAATTTTCTGAAGCCTTCGCCTTCAACTACATTAACGAGCCTCATATCCATAGTGACAAACTCTACTATGGCATCTGTTATCTCTCTCTTTCTTTTCTCTGTTAACGGTTTTCGGAATTCCAGGATCTGCTGTGAAGGTTTGGGTTTTGTTGCGCATGTTGATGGCTGCGATACCTGTGGATGTACCTATAAACAAATTATTATTAGCCTGTGCTGCTGTATGTTTTTAAATAGTGTCGTATTTGCAATTAGCCTATTTATCATAGCAAATTAAGCGCATAAAAGCAGTTTTTTTTTTTTTTACCGCGTGCTACTTACAGAACTCAGGTGATTTTTCAAACTTGTGGTGCTGTTGTGGTAGGCCAGTTTCAAATCGCATATTTGACACACTACCTTTGTCTTGTCATCCTCACTTAATTTAAAGTGCTCCCAAACAGCTGAGGTCTTGGGCATTTTGTACCTATTCAGTATGAGATGAAATAAATCACTATGTTCGCCAACGGGTGGTTCAAGCATGAGTGAGAATGAGTCCGCGACGGAAGTCACGTGTTAAAAAAAAAGAAGAATATTCGAATCTCAAAACTGAAAATCGAATGCCACTTCACCGAACAAATATTCGATTATTCTAGTACAGCCCTATTGTTAACACACATTTACTAATTTCTACATGGTGAAAGGCACATAGCACACTATATACAGTCTTGTTCAAAATAATAGCAGTACAATGTGACTAACCAGAATAATCAAGGTTTTTAGTATATTTTTTATTGCTACGTGGCAAACAAGTTACCAGTAGGTTCAGTAGATTGTCAGAAAACAAATGAGACCCAGCATTCATGATATGCACGCTCTTAAGGCTGTGCAATTGGGCAATTAGTTGAAAGGGGTGTGTTCAAAAAAATAGCAGTGTCTACCTTTGACTGTACAAACTCAAAACTATTTTGTACAAACATTTTTTTTTTCTTCTGGGATTTAGCAATCCTGTGAATCACTAAACTAATATTTAGTTGTATGACCACAGTTTTTTAAAACTGCTTGACATCTGTGTGGCATGGAGTCAACCAACTTGTGGCACCTCTCAGCTGTTATTCCACTCCATGATTCTTTAACAACATTCCACAATTCATTCACATTTCTTGGTTTTGCTTCAGAAACAGCATTTTTGATATCACCCCACAAGTTCTCAATTGGATTAAGGTCTGGAGATTGGGCTGGCCACTCCATAACATTAATTTTGTTGGTTTGGAACCAAGACTTTGCCCGTTTACTAGTGTGTTTTGGGTCATTGTCTTGTTGAAACAACCGTTTCAAGGGCATGTCCTCTTCAGCATAGGGCAACATGACCTCTTCAAGTATTTTAACATATGCAAACTGATCCATGATCCCTGGTATGCGATAAATAGGCCCAACACCATAGTAGGAGAAACATGCCCATATCATGACGCTTGCACCTCCATGCTTCACTGTCTTCACTGTGTACTGTGGCTTGAATTCAGAGTTTGGGGGTCGTCTCACAAACTGCCTGTGGCCCTTGGACCCAAAAAGAACAATTTTACTCTCATCAGTCCACAAAATGTTCCTCCATTTCTCTCTTTAGGCCAGTTGATGTGTTCTTTGGCAAATTGTAACCTCTTCTGCACATGCCTTTTTTTTAACAGAGGGACTTTGCGGGGGATTCTTGAAAATAGATTAGCTTCACACAGACGTCTTCTAACTGTCACAGTACTTACAGGTAACTCCAGACTGTCTTTGATCATCCTGGAGGTGATCATTGGCTGAGCCTTTGCCATTCTGGTTATTCTTCTATCCATTTTGATGGTTGTCTTCCGTTTTCTTCCACGTCTCTCTGGTTTTGCTCTCCATTTTAAGGCATTGGAGATCATTTTAGCTGAACAGCCTATCATTTTTTGCACCTCTTTATAGGTTTTCCCCTCTCTAATCAACTTTTTAATCAAAGTACGCTGTTCTTCTGAACAATGTCTTGAACGACCCATTTTCCTCAGCTTTCAAATGCATGTTCAACAAGTGTTGGCTTCATCCTTAAATAGGGGCCACCTGATTCACACCTGTTTCTTCACAAAATTGATGACTTCAGTGATTGAATGCCACACTGCTATTTTTTTGAACACACCCCTTTCAACTAATTCAACTAATTGCCCAATTGCACAGCCTTAAGAGCGTGCATATCATGAATGCTGGGTCTCATTTGTTTTCTGAGAATCTACTGAACCTACTGGTAACTTGTTTGCCACGTAGCAATAAAAAATATACGAAAAACCTTGATTATTCTGGTTAGTCACATTGTACTGCTATTATTTTGAACAAGACTGTATGTGATAGGAAACCATTCAGTGTAAATATGCTTTAATTTGAGGCGAATTAAGTCTGTTTTCACGTTAGTTTCACGCACCGCAGCAGCACACACACCCCAACGGCTCAGGTCTAAATTTAGACTACAGACAGCGATATGGAGGAGATTATGATGGTAAACAGTGTTAGAGGAAACTGGCTTTACCAAACAGAGAAAGGTCCGCTCTTGCGCTCTAGTCAAACTGTATATTAAAGAAACGCTATTGGCTGTTTAAAAAAAGGGGAGGAGCTGCTAACAGCTGAAGCCGTTTCAGGGGAAATTAAGTCAACACATTGAATAATGCGGCACGTTTCAAGGCACTTCAGTAGGCCCTTTAAGTATCTACAGCTGATACTTTAAATGAAGAAACTTTTTGTATGTGTCTATTTGAACAAACATGTTATTTTCTCTCCCAATGCCGCTATATTACACTTAAATTCTAGAATATTAAATCATTTTTAATATTATCTGTTATTCTGATTACATCTGCAGCCTCACTTACATCTGCTAGCCAAACCTCCTTGTTTTCCCTTGGCACATCTCTGTGACTCTAGTACGCTCAAGACTATTGAAGTCTGATTCGGTCTACGCCGTTTGAATTAAAAATGTTCAGTAAAGACTTTGAACCTTCTTTTTGCCATCAGACTGTGAGTTATGACTGACGGCCCTAGGGGGCTGTTCACTCAGGACACGTTCCTTGCGTTCCATATGTGCTATTTTTTAATTGTTTGTGTTTGTAAACAAGCACCAGATGGATATCTCACTGTAGATTCAGCATCTTGCATGTTTTAAGTTATGTCAGCTACTGTATGTCAAGTTATGTCAGCTAACAACTGGGAAAAGTGTACATTAGGAAAAGTGTTTCTTCTCATATATTAATACATAAAACAATTGAACCAAAACAAAAAAACCTGTCATTTTTGTTATTATACGCAAGCAGTGTTGGGTAAAGTTACGTTGAAAAGTAATGCATTACAATATTGCGCTAATCCCTTCAAAAGTAACTGTTACTTTTTTAAGAAAAGTATTGTTACGTTACTTTTGCGTTACCGGTACTTTTTCTCACCTGGGCTGGGTTTATTTGTTTTTTAAAAACAAAAAAGTTATATTTCTGAACAATATAAAAGACCCTTTTACACCAAAATTGAAATAATAAGCCGGCTGAAGGAAACGCAGTTCTCATTTTTGCTTATTTTTTGCTTTATTCCAAAACTACAATAACCCTCATGTTTACACACAATGCCTCTGCACTTACGATTTTTCTCAACATTGGAACAAAATGGCTCCAATTGAACATTTTCAAGTGACTGTTCACATCTAAATTTTTCAGTTGGCCGAATTGAAATTCTGTGAATTGATACAAATTAATTCACAGAAATTCAATTCGGCTAACTGAAAAATTTAGATGTGATCAGTCACTTGAAAATGTTCAATTTTCCAGATTTTTTTTTTATAGTGTGATCAATAAATGGGAAAGCAAAGTAACTTGCATTACTTATTTGAAAAAAGTAACTTTTAAAAGTAATGTGTTACTTTACCAGTTACTTGAAAAAGTAATCTGATTACATAACTCAAGTTACTTTTAATGCGTTACTACCCCCAACACTATACGTACGGAATAATTGACAAAGGGCCATTGGATTTTTAAAAAATAATGTATACCTGGGGTAATGCGCCACAACGCAAAGTATGTGCTTTTCGTACACAATAAACATCATTTGATTGCAAAAAACAAGGAGATAATTAGTCATTTTTATCATATTTACTATTTATTTGCTTGGTCAGTGTCATTGTGGGTTTTGATTCTTTTGCTGTTGTCAGCTGTAAGGACCTTTAAAATAACTGAAATCGTTCAGCATAGTGATATGGAGCTGCACCTGCTGGAACTACGTTAGCCGTGCGTTTCCCTGTTCGTCAACCAATCAGATTCAAGTATTAAACAGTCCCATAGTCTAAATCTAGTAGTGAACAACCGATCATTTTTACCACATTTTATAATAATAGTGAAATCATCAAAACTGTATTAATCTAAAATTGAAAATAGGAATTTTGAATTGATCCCAAAAAAAATATTTTCTCTTTCTGTTTTATTTTTCATCTTCACAAGGTGCATTCTGGGATGTACTGGAGAAGCTCTTATAAATGCTGGATATTTGTTAGCTGTTTCTTTTATTTTGTCAAATCATCCATTAAAAAGCAATTAAAATATAATTAAACATCATTTTGAACTTGAATTTCAAAACTATAGTTTATTATTTATAATTATGATAAGCATAAACTAAGTCAACACATTTATAACCCCTGCAACAGATCATGCAGGTAAAACACAAACAAATACACAGTCATACCGAATAAAGTTTAAACATCATGAGGCTGTTTGTGTGTTGGCCAAATAGATATCGATGTAGTGTCAGAACAGAGGAACCGGGCTGGTACCGCACCGAAGCCAAATGTTGGTATCGAGCCAAATACCCTAATGAGTCCATCTTAAGAGTGTGTCCATGAACGACAAAGAACACTTTTTGCTCTTTCTCTCCCTCTTTTGGGTGTGAATTATTCTTCCTCTGCTCTCTTTTTCTTCCTGCTGTGTTTTGACAGTGCCTCCTGTTTTCTTTTTTTCCACACTGCCCTTCCACTTCTCTTTCCAAGGGCTCCCTCCTGCCCCCCTCCTTCCCTCGCTCTGCAAACAGGCAAACAAACAGCTGCCTTTAGTCCCTGGCTGGTTAGCTGTGGTGCCTCCTCCCTCGGCTCAGAATACTCCCTGACAAACACACACGCACATAAACACACACACACACACGGCCCCTATCGTATATTCTGCTGGGAGAACAGGCTAACAAATGACCAGGCATGACATGACACCACACGTATCATGCATATTGATCCGCATTGATCAGGCCAGGTCTATCAGTGCATGGCCATAAGCCAAACCTGATCACTGACCAATGCAATATGCGCTTGAGTGTGACGAAAGAAATATCAAGGTTTTTTAAATAGGAATACACCTTGGAAACCAACCATTTACACCAGTATTTTTTTGCTCTCATTTATTTGTACATTTTTGAATGTAGCTTTTGCTAAGTGTGCCAAAATTACTATTCATATATATATATATATATATATATATATATATATATATATATATATATATATATATATATATATATATATATATATATATATATATATATATATATATATATATATATATATATTTATTTATTTATTTATTTATTTATTTATTACAAGGACAACATTACCTTTATTATTATTATTATTATTATTATTATTATTATTATTATTACAAGGACGATATCACCTTAAAAAACACCAGGAAAAATACTTACATTTTTTCTAAGTGTTCCAAAATGAATATTCAATTTTTTGGAGTATTAATATTATTACAAGGAAAATATTACCTTAAAACATAAGGAAAATTAATAATTAAATGTTTAAAACACATTAAGTGTGCTAAAATTAATATTACATTTCAAATAAAACATTATATATAAAAAATACTAATTATTAATAATATATACTATTAATATAATAAGTCATATTTTTATATTTATTAACTGTTGTTAATATTGTACATCATTAATAATAGTTATTAATAATATTACTTTTTTATTAAGTAATATTATTGTTTATTTTTTTATTATATAAACATTTTATTTATATGATTTAATTATATTTTACTTATAGCCTTTCACATTTTTTTTTATTTCTCTTCTGACTGCAATCCTATCAGAAGATACACCAGCCGAGAAACCCCACAGTCTCAGGACCTTTAAAATAGCAACTTAGCCAAGTTATCCAAGATTTGGCTGACACCTGCAGACATATTTTGGCAGTTTTCCCCCAAATGTATCAGGTTAGAAACACACACACACACACAGTAAAACTGTTCAGAAGGAATATGGCTATTAAGTCTATCGGGAGTTCTGTTGAACGTCTGCGCGTCACTGCTATTAGTAACGTCTGCGAGCTATTATATTCAACATTCTCTCCCGTTCCCTCCATCACCTGCACAGCTCTGTTCAGCTTAACTTCCCTTCTCCGGGCCGGCGCTCACGCGGCGAGCTGACTGACAGGATGTGAGCGGAATGATGCATGACTGACACTTCGCGTCCCGTCGAGCGAGATCTTCCGTTACGTTTCCAAATGAGCGTTTTCAAGGAATTTCACTCAAACCAAATCACTGTGGAATTTCACATACAAATATACATTAGCACAGAAGTGGTTTAGAAGTACACTGTTCTGTACTGCTCGCATGCACATACAGAGTGCCGCTTCCTAACTTCCCACACGAAAAGCAAAATTATGAGCTATAGTTGATTATTCAGCCGGCGGCAGATGGCAACACCCTTTTATGTGATGATCAGTGAAACGATTCTGGCTTTCCCTTTAGCTGTTAAATCGGCATCAAACGGCATCCTAGTTGGGAAAAAATACCACAGCAGGAGCAGCCTCGTGTCTTGTTAAATATGTTGGATAACCAGAGCTGTTTTAGAAGCGGCAAAAAGGCGCTTTTAATTGGGGAATGTCTTGGCCTGGATGGATTGTGATATTAAGCAATCACACAGTGGTATTGTGTTGGCGACAGAAGAGGGTGTGAAGCCGTTTTGAAAAGCTTTAGCTGGCAGAGCCTCTTTTGACAGCAATACCCCAAGTAAATTGCCCCCGCGTCTCAACGCTCCATTGATTGGGCTCTATTTTAGCCTTTCACAGCTGTAAACCGACGCAACCCCCCCGCCCCTCACCGAGTCGATAGACATGATCCAAAGACAGCAGCCAAACAATCCACTATCTGTCCAGACGGACCCATTCGGCTAATTTAACATGCACTCAATTTATGAAAAAGAGCGCTCATTGATTTTTCCATTCATATGCACTTGTTGATCAAGATTCCATTGTGCTCCATGATCGCTCCCGATCAGAGCCGCGCGGAGGTGCGACAGGGGAAGAGGGAACGCGGCGCATGCACTCCCCCCCTTCCCCGGTTCCAGATGTAGCCGGGTTTTCGCTCCGAGACTCGCACAAAAGCCTTGATGCCTGGCGCCCGCAGTCACAGGCTGCTGCATTCATCCACGCATTCAGAACAGCACTTCACGACACAAAGGCCGCGACTCAGACGCAGTCTCGAAAGGGACGCCCAGTTCCTGCAGCTTTTGTGCCTTTTCACAACAACTAGGACAGTTGCGACAGCATCCACACGAACTCCTTTCTATATTTCGCTCTGTCTCCCCCAGTGGGTTGCAAAAACCCCCATTCATACAGTAATGAGCGTTCTTATAATGCAATGACTGTCAACACGTAATGAACTAACAGAAGAAATACCAAGTCTGTTGCAACTAAGCAGACGTATAAAATATTTGCAAACATTTTCTTTTCTTTTTTGTTGTTGTTGCAACCAAAACTATTCACACTGATTTTGATGCCAGATGTGCCACTCTACGAAATAGTTAGTTTGTCTACCTTAATGAATTGTTTTCACAAACGGATCATTGCAATTAACAAAAATGCATTTTTTCGCTTAAAACTATCATCCTGAAAAGTCTTTTACTCTACCGATTCTTGAAAACAATACAGTTACACTTAATTTTAAGGTGTCCTTGTTACTGTGTGACTTTCTGTGATATTGTTACATTGTAATTACACAAGTATTAAATAATAATAATCATCAATATGTACTTACTATAGAGTTGTGGTTAGGGTTTAGGAATTATTATTTTATGCACAATTCACTGTTATTACTAAAGTAACGATGGATGGATGGATGGATGGATGGATGGATGGATGGATGGATGGATGGATGGATGGATGGATGGATGGATGGATGGATGGATGGATAGATAGATATTATAACAGATATAGATAGATTGAACTGGGGGAAAAAAACAACATTTATTTTGTTTCGTCAACTCCGTCAGAAAAGGTGCTCACAAAACCTTTTATATATTGATATTATTTGCATATGGAGAATTATTCATATGTTGTTTCATGATTTAATTCACACACACACAAACACACACGTACACACACATATGGCCTTATTTATGTGCCTTATATACAGAGAATATTTATATCTACTGTCACCATGATCAAAAATCGATGATTCTTATTGAATATTGCAGTTCTTATTATAATTAATTAATTTGTACAAATCATTTTCATTTCCAACCAGTCACTATGAAATCGCAGCAATAGCAAACCCTGATGTAACGGACTTCATAGAGAGCAAACATGCCAGTTTCCGACAGCTTCAGTCACGCAGGTCGGCACAAATAAAATCGACGTACTTGATGCGGTTTGAAGACAGGCTACAGATCCTTTGGAGATGTCAGTGTCTGCTGACCATTACACTGGCTTATTCTAACATGCGCTTCTTGTATACTGGAGACCCAGAATGAGAAAAATGGAGGAAAACAAGCCACCGGAGGAAGGACTGGTGTATTAAATGAAATATTACTTTAAAAATGAGTTGTCTTAATTTGTTGTCTTGTCAATCAGTTGCTGTAACCGCGGTTGAAACTTTGTCAACTCCGTCAGATAAGGGTGAAAGCAATATATTTGATATATTTTGTTCCACTTATTGTGTTACAATATTAAAACATCTACATTATATTATGTCTAATTTACATAAGAACATGTGTTATAATATGGTAAAAGGAGGGTTAAGAATTAAAGAATATAGAAACTGTATGGTTCATAATAACTTTACATAATAAAATGTAGAGTGTGTTTTTTCACTTAGCTCCTTTATTAGCACCACTATTATAATTGAAGACTTTACACTGTTTTTGGATGGATCAAATTAAAAAGGCACACTTTGAACGCGTCTGATGGAGTTGCCACAAATTAAAAGAATAAATGTACATATTTAGAAAAAGAAATACATTTTCAGAAACACCCGCCCCCTCACATGGTGACCTTTGTCTACAAATATATCCGATATGTTTTGGTCTCTTATGTCAAGAATCAGTGATTTGATACATTTTGTCATTGAAAACCATGACATTGTGACACCATATCCTGGTTTTAAATTGGACCATTCAGAGGCATGTTACTGTAAAGCCCAGGACAAGTGCACATGCACTTTTTTGTCTCAGAATATTTAACTTTTTATGCAACTGCTATAAAAGTGTTCATTTCTGTTGTCCTTTGGAGCGACGCCCCTATATTCTTAATTCGTTTTATGTCACACGATAGGACACATTTCAGGAAAAATGTTCAAATGAAGAGTAACAAAGTTAGTGACCCATAATATTCAGACCTCACTCTACATAATAACATGCATTTTTCTTTAAAAGGGGTGTTTTACACACACACAAAAAAGCATTTTTACTGAGTATTTATCAACTACCCATACACAAAATATAAATATACAATGGTAGAAATATTTAGCATTGACATCTGATGGTGATTAATGTTTGCTTCGGCTACTTTTTCAAAACCCCAGAATGCTGCAGTGTCAATATGGACCTCAGAGGACACTTCCTCTGAATGGGCCTTACAGGAAGCTATACACGCAGCACAAATCTTACAGTGCTGGATGACTGACAGCATAACAATACCCTAAGCCTGTGGGTTCCCGGAGAGCAAGAGATACAGAGAAACAGACAGAGAGAAAAGGAGGAGAACACGAAGGAGACAGGAGTCTGAATCTGTTATAAAATTTAAAAAAAAACAAAAAAAAAAAACAGGCTAGTACGAGAAAAAGCAAGGGCCTTCTGCACTCATGAGACACCGGTGCACTGAACAAGAGAAAATGAAAATTATATGTCCTCTCAGCAGCTGGTCTGGACCATCTGCACACACCTTTGCTTAATGCAGCTAAGTGCACTTGAGAAGGATAGAAAACTAAGAGACGGTACGATTCAAAGGAGCGTTAAATGCCGCGAACACACTCTCTTCGTAACTTTCAAACCAGAAGGTCAAACCAGGACAAGTCCACATTTTTGTTTGTTTAAACAAAGACAATGGGGGGGAAATGTCAAGCACCAGAACGATCTTCACCACTGAATAATCATCTTCTGCTGTTGGCCAAACATTTTCAAATATTGTGATGCAGACCTCACCGGAAAAAAAACGACTAAATTGAAACAATTTTCTTCCCGAAATTGCTAGTAAATGTCACAAATAATTACAAAGCAATTAACACTAATCTAAAAGTGTGAAATACGGAAAAAAATAAAAATAAATTATGCCCTCCAATAATCTTTACTTTGTTTATAACTCCAAAATATTTTTTTTTTGTGCCTCACATATGAGACAAATTAATTATTATTATATAATAATGTAAGTAATTCATTTAAAAATAAATAAATCTTCTCATACTCTTTGGCAAATACATTTTCATGACTTTTCTATTCATTGAATAATAATTACTGTGTGTGTGTGTGTGTGTGTGTGTGTGTGTGTGTGTGTGTGTGTGTGTGTGTGTGTGTGTGTGTGTGTGTGTGTGTGTGTGTGTCTTGTTTGGCAATATAGTAAAATGTGAAAATGACTCATGACATTGGACTAGTCCTCACTAGTTAAAAAGGCTCGGCTAAAACATGTTTTTTATTTAAATCTATTGTTCTGCACATGTTTCTGGGATGGGTAGGTTTGGGGATAAGGGTTGGGTTAGGGGTGTGTGTGTGTGTGTGTGTGTGTGTGTGTGTGTGTGTGTGTGTGTGTGTGCGTGTGTGAGTGTGTGTGTGTGTGTGTGTGTGTGTGTGTGTGTGTGTGTGTGTGTGTGTGTGTGTGTGTGTGTGTGTGTGTGTGTGTGTGTGTGTGTGTGTGTGTGTGTGTGTGTGTGTGTGTGTGTGTGTGTGTGTGTGTGTGTGTGTTTGCACTCATAACAAAAATGTTTGTCCTATAAAATGTGTGCTAAGAATGAGAAGAAAAATGCACATCCACATATATAAATAACTTCCTTTAACAATGGCCTTTATACTTTCCTCCCTGTGCTCTTCTTTTAAGCTGTGAGGGATAAAAAAAAAAAAAAATTCATTGTTGGAAGCTTGACCATCACAGCCGTTGTTTCAAGGCACGGTAAAATGGGCTAACAAATCATGCATCTGACAATAATGTCGCTATGACTGAATCACTATGTGGATCCATATGTCAAATCCAGACCATTGCCGTGAAAGCTCTGCCAAAATAAAGATGACACAGATGCGGCCGATCTATCAAATCCTTTTCATCATACGCAGGAAATGCTGAGCACTGGCCACTCTGGCAAAAGCAAAGGAGAAGCGACTCAAATAAATTTCTCCAATGATTACTGCCACAATATAAAAATGGGAGCTATCATTAATATTGTGCTAATGCTTGACTATAACTCATCTGCTCGGAGCTTAGAATAATTCTTCTGACACTCGGACAGAGACACATAAATCCTTCGCTCTGTTCTGAGACAGTGTTTGGCAGCGAACCAGTCTTTGAGCAGAGCACTGGCATTTTATACCTCCACCAACATCAGGAGGCTTCAGCTCGCACTGAGGCGTGACGTCTAAAATGGAACCTGCTGCTTTGAGGAGATTCAACTTTGCTCCAGTCTTGTCCATTTAGGCTACCTAAATGTCACCTAACATCTGGAAGCAATGTGCTTCCCTGCAAAGACTAGACTTCTCTTTAATATTTAGTGTCCCAGAGTGATTCACCTTTATCTGAGGGACATTAATGCTTACGGTTCACATGGGCCTGTACATCCAAGACATGCACAGGGTTGAGAACTAAATGCTTTTCTTTGTAACATTAGAGTGATCTAATATGAGTTTCCATGCAGGCCTATGACATAAAATGAGATATTAATGGTAAAATGTGCGTTTTTAAGACAGAAATGTGATATAGATGATATGTGATTAGAGGTATCAGAACCATGGCTGCAGACTATCGTGGTATATCTCATTACATCCATTTAAAAAGCTCACATAAAACTGTTTAACTGACTTCGTCCGCGTTTATTATGTTTGTGAAAGGTGCAGGAAAGTGTCTGTCCAATGTCCGGTTAGAAACAACACACAACACAAACACTCAACGTGTTAACTGATTTGCAATAATGAATATTTGTTGCAACTTTACAAAGTGCAAAGTACAAAGTCTCATTTCGCAAACATACACGTTATGGATAAACTGTAAAGGTGGATATAGTTGAACCAAAGTGTCAGATTTGACCATTTGTGGGATATGAATGACACGCGTAGACCTATCGTTACGCGCGAGCGTTTATTTGTGTCTGACGCATCACGAGCCCGCGCGTCCATAAGCATAAAATATCAATAAAACACCAATAAATAAACCTCGTTAAATGCCAGAGGTGACGGGGATGATCCTCCTGCAGCATATCCAAACCATAAACATCAGGTTCGTACCTTTCTGCGTTTCCTCCTGCTCTTCAGTGAGTCTCATTCATTCTTCAGTCCTTCGGTCGTTTATCTGTCGTTCTCTCCTTCTTCGTGCGGATGCATGCAGATTAAAAGCGAATAGCCCGAATGGAGCAGTCCAGAGAATTATTCTGAAATTCGCGATAAAGACGACGAAAACCAATCCGACATGTTAAGTTAATACTCAAATGACCGCGCTCGCGTCAAAAATCATAACAAAACAACAGCTCGTGATGTCTGACACACGACTCACTGATAATAAGTCCACATGAGACCCGACTGAGCGAATAAAATATCGTCCGCAGTCCCGTTTTCAGCAGGGAACATAACGTGAGACGTCTCCCCAAATCCAAGAAGAAAAACACGGACACGGGAGAAATGTCAGGAGTGCACGGAGACAAGCCAGTGCGTGTTCATAGCGGAGTCCTCGTCGTATTTAACACACACGTTAGAGCAAAAATGAAAGGTTGTGGTGTCGACCCATGCGTCCTCTCTCTTCGAAACCAGCAGTCGCTCTGACTCCCTCCGTCTGAAGAAACGCAGTGTCGATGTATCTCTCTCACAGCACACCGACTTCTTCTTATCCGAATCCCATCTAAATTAATAACCCATTTTCAGGTTTATTCATATGCACCCTGCGTGACAGTACGCGCAGTGAGAGTGTACTAGTGATCAGACCCGATGATGATTCATTGACAGATTCAACCTCAGATCTGGTAAATAATTAAAGACTTGCTTATTTGCAGCTCATAAAAAAGAAAAGAAGGCTGCTGTATTTAAACTAATACTGTCGCTGTTGTGCATATGAAGGTGTCCTGACAAATGTCTTGATGTCCGCTGTCCAGCGAGCTGGGGTGATATTGTGCAATTATTGAGATGGTTTTGGTGTGGGACGCCTCTCAGTTGAGCTTTCACTGTTTAGGAGTGTATTAAAGGGGGCGTGGTTTACGTGGGGGCGGGGTTATGACATTTCGAGCGTGTGTTAAAGGGGCGTTGCTTTTACAGGTGGAGTGGTTTATGAGGCAGATTGACAATCTAACAAAAAATAAATAAAATACATTATGTCCACGTATTTTTCTCCCTCACACAAAACAAACTTTTATGAGTAGAACTTTCTTTCTTTTGAGTTCTCAAAACTGGCATGTTTTAAGTCCTTCGAATTGTTTCATTGGTTTGAGTTTTATGAACTTGTTTCTTTAATTTAGACTAAATTAAAGAGCCGAAGTGTTTAATATAGATTCATATGTGTGTGTTTTTTACTCTCAAAGCGGCTCTCATAGAAATACACCCCATTGTCATGCATTATACATTATATCTAATTTTCATTTTTGGGTGAACTATCCCTTAAATGTAAAATATCGGAGGGTTATTTTTTGGTTTTGCCAGCTGATTCGGGTTTACAGTGTATCAGTTATTAGCCTACTACATATTGATATTGATGTACTGTAATTAATTATACGTGTAACACGTACACTGCAAAGTGCATTATCTTAATAAAATCAATTTTAATTAAGAGTCACTAGTCTAATCAGTATTGAGAGATGTAAAGTAATGTGATCAATAAAGACTTATGATTAAATCTATTTTAATAATTAATCCACACGCACACACACACACGCACACAGACACACACGCACACACACACGTGAGTAACAGCATATGTAGGCTACACACCAATTACAGCTGGCCTATGCCACTGTCCTCTGTGACGGCACATTTCGTTAAGATTCAGTGTTGACCTTAAGGGACTTGGTTAGTGCTCTATTTGAAGGGCAGTCATGATCACATTAACTGTCAAATCAAAAGGAAACTCAAGGCTCAAAGTCAACAGGATAGCCTACATTTTCCTTTCATTACCAAATTACTTTTTCAATGCTCTTGGCCAGACCAACAGACAATTTTTCCTAAAAAGAGAACAGCTATATGTGCTCAGATTTTCTGCTTCCTATAACACTTATTGCCCCAATTTCCAAAACACACACACACACACACACACACACACACACACACACACACACACACACACACACACACACACACACACACTTGTCTGGTTCACTATCTTTGTGGGGACTCTCCATAGGCGTAATGGTTTTTATACCATACAAACTGTGTTTTCTATCCCCCTACACTGCCCCTAAACCTACCCATGCATTTTTACTTTCTCAAAAAAACTCATCCTGTGTGATTTATAAGCATTTTGAAAAGTGGGGACATGGGAAATGTCCTCATATTTCACCCTCTCCTTGTAATACCTATGTCATACCAATGTCATTATACACATTTGTGTCCCGATATGTCACAAAAACAAGCACACACACACACACACACACACACACACACACACACACACACACACACACACACACACACACACACACACACACACACACATGTATTTTAGTAGCTGTCAAATCGATTAACCATGATTAATTGCATCCAAAATAAAAGTTAATGTTTACATAATATACGGTATGTGTCTATAAATATTATTATATAAACACACACACACACACACACACACACATCCATGTATATATTTAAGTTTTTTAAAATATTGATATATAAAATATTATAAAGAGAGAGAGAGAGAGAGAGAGAGAGAGAGAGAGAGAGAGAGAGAGAGAGAGAGAGAGAGAGAGACAGAGAGAGAGTATGGGTAGAGAGAGTATAAATGCAAATATTTCTTTCTTAAAGGAGTGGTTCCGTGTTTTTTTTCTAGGCTTGGTTGTGTTTATGGGGCGCAGTATAACATGTCTTAATACTTCTTTTTTTTTTTTACGCCATATTTTTTCTTATATTAGGCCTTAATTCCACACCGCTGTCTCCACTGTCCTTTGAACGAATCATTTGCTTCCTGCTTCTATGAAGCCCATCCCTCTGAAAAACACAATGGTCTTTGATTGGTTAGATGGCCAAATGTAGTTTCCTGTATTTTTATTGGCTGAAGTGCCAAGCACAGGTTTCCAGAAATGCCACGCCCCTTACCATTACGGGCAGAAGTCACATCTGCGGAGACTAGCGAGGGTTTATGACGTCACCAACCCAGGAAGAAGCTCGGTGTAGTCCAAACCGGCCGCTTTTGTAGGCAATAAACTGCCGTAACTTTAAAAATCAATATCTCCGTTTGCATTGAACTTTCAGCGCTGTAACTTTGCAGATACTGTTTATGCTCAAGCAGCAACATTACATACCAACTAAAGTTAAAAAAGTGAAATTGCATGCAACCACCCCTTTAAATAAATACACGAATGAGTGTGTATTTATATATACATAATAATCACACACATATATTATATAAACACAAGTTTTTTTTCCGGATGCAATGAATCGATTCGTGAAGTTATGAAACAAAATTTTGGGAGGAGTACGCCCATCTAATCTTTCAATTAATACCAAGGTTAAAAAAAACAGAAGCTTACCTCTTCCCCTTTTTAGTTCCTGCAGCATCCCTCCTCCTCCCCTGCTCCTCCACTGGTGGTGGTTGAGGAGAAATCCCTCACACGAGTGTGAAGCGCTTTGGGTGAACAGTAGTACATATGAAAGCGCTATTTGAATGATTGATTGATTGATTGATTGATTGATTGATTGATTGATTGATTGATTGATTGATTCGTTCGTTCGTTCGTTCATTCATTCATTGATTCATTGATTCATTCATTCATTCATTGAATTTTGCCTGTTATAGGGGGGCAATCGGAGCTCGGGTAGAATATCCTCTCCGAGCCGCTCTATAGCAGACAGCAAGCCAAATCTGTTTACCACTTTCACTAAGATTATATGGGCACACAAACTCGTGAAATCGCAATTAATCGTTTTGACAGCACTAATGAACAATTCACAATTGCTTTTTTTTATTTTTTTATCAATAAACAAGAAGTGTATATTGAGTAGCTTTTATTAAGTTACCATATCAGAAGTAAATATGTCTATATTCTACAAACAAAGTCAGAATCCTGTCTCCGGACATCATACAGTAGTGGCGATCTAGAATTAATCCGTGTGTTTGAAAGAATCGTCTGAGTGAATGATTCATTGAGTCAGTTATTTAGACACCATGCATCACAATTTGCATACTATTGACTCTTTTAATTCAGCTTAAAGCACATACATCGGATTGATTTTAATAACTTTAATGTACTGTAAGTGTGCATTTAGCACTTGGCAAACGGGCACTGTGTGTCTGCGCGAGTGTGTGAGTATGCCCAGGGAATCCCCAGGGAATATATGTATTACTATCCTATATTCTTTTGACATTAAGATGATATCTATATTACCCGGCAACTCCAGTGTGAAATGCTGACTCGGTCCTTTGTGTTTTAAACTGATCGCTCAGCTGCATCTTCTAGTCATGTTTATGTGTTTGTGACCTTGCTCCGAGATGTTCCTAAAGAGTGGCCTCTGGAAATGTGTGGGAAAACGGTTTACCAATAGACGTGAAGTAAATTTACAAATTATAGCGTTTGACGTATTTTGCCCAATCACAGGCTTGCTTGAGATTTCCTCTGTGAAAAGTGATGCTTCAGACTGCCGCCCAATAACAACCTAAATGGGTATCTTTACAAGACGAAAATATAAACTATAAATCTGACAGGGAGTAAAATGCTGGCTGATAGTTTGGTGCTCATTTAAGCTCTCTCTCCATCCACACAGTCACATAAATAACATCTTATACAAAGTGTGTGCAAATGTTGCCGTCACAATTCTAGCGTGCCATTGGCTGCTCAAGTGTTTTTAGAGTTTGTAAAGTTGTTGTTGTTGTTTTTTGGTCTGTTTGAACAACTGCTAAGAAATAAGTCGGCTCATGATCATTTGTATCCATGATATATCAATACCATATTGGATATTGGCTGATATTAATCATAAAAGGAATATTTGATGTATGCATATTTCAGTCCAACTATCTGAATAGTTTTACCATGGTATTGAATATGTTCATGTTAAAGGGGTCATGAACTGCAATGCTTTATTATTTGATAATGTTTCCTGTGGTGCACTTATACTGTTTATTATTACATAAAAAATAAAAAACATAATTTAAAAACAAAAGGTATTTTTCCTACCCTGATTTTAGCCTCTGATGTGAACGCTCTGTTTAAAGGGGTGTGTCTGCTGTGAGACTGCACACTGCTGTGATTGGCTAATATCTTTGCATATGAAGTAGCTATCATTGTAAAAAGTGTTGATTTGAATATAGCATTATATTTAGATTGTGGCGTGAAAGGTTGCAGTGATGGGCGATTATAGCTGATCACAGACATGTTGAGCGCACGAATGCAGCAATATAACAGTGCAAACACAATGCAAATAAGAGATTCATTGATTATTACGGGAGTTTGGGCGAGAGTCCAGGACTCAGTCACTGATGAACTTGGTTGTTTGATTGACAGCTCCAGCGGTTCTTTGATCTCTTTTTAACAGATGTTCATCCTACTCAGAAAAACAATGTGAAGTTGACCATTTAGTCACTGGTTTGATTTACTGACTTATAGACAAAGCAAATCAGACTGTCACTGTACATGAATCATGATGTAACCCAGACTGAAATTAGTCAATTTGCAGTCCATAGAAAAAACTAATTTTTGGCAGATTTATTTTTCTAGTAAAACTGTTTATATGTGAATAAAGAGACAATGATACAAAAAATTGAGATTTTAAAATGCTTTATTAATTATATTAGTAACATGCAAATTACTGCAGCAAAACGTTTCCAATTAGAGTTGGAATCTGCACTGCAGGTGTATATTGTCCAATTGAGTGTGATCACCAGCGATGCTGACTCCGCCCACTTTGAGACGCAGACGAGACTGCGATAGAGAGAGAACTAACAGAGAAACGCGTGTGAACAAAGCGTAAGAATTTAGAGAGAAAAACGATCTAATTTTGAGAGATAACTACTAAACAAGGCATCTAAAAGTTAACTAAAGTTTGATTACTGGTCGAATTTAAAAGTTTTGTGAAATAACTTACCTGTTAAAGCCTTGTTGAACCAGAGCTTCGAGCCGAAGTTAGTTGAGTCATCACCATAGTTCGTGGTGTAAGTTAGTCTGGAGGAAAGATTAACAAACAGCGTTAATTCAAAGGAATCGGCCAGTTTTTGTTGTATAGGTTGAAGTTTGGATTTTCTACTGTGATATGCGTGCATGGTGTGGATTCATCAAGATGGCGAGCCCCCCAGACTGAATTTGGATCTTCTATTTTCCTATCTTCTTATCCACTTGGTGGTAAAGTTTTTTCCCTTCTGAACTCTGATGGACTGAGGTATATTTTTCTGAACTGAACTCATTGAATGGACTGAGGTGAACATAACTCATATTTTTGCAGTTTTTGCTTTGTTTTGTTTATGGGTCAATGACGTGACACCCCCTTTTTCTGTCCGGGTTAATTTTATTTTGCAGAAAAAAACAAAAAAATACATATACAATTCTCATCTACTTGTTATACCTTCTTCACCTACTAAACCACTCTAACTTCTCCAAAATGTTTAAGTTTTTCTTAATTTTTTTGCTATGCGAAGTGCCAAAACATCATATGGGGCGACCGTCCGGCCTTGACTTTTGTTAGGACAACTGGTTTAAAAACAGTTTAAATCAACTTAATTATGTCCCTTTTCCTAGTTAGCATAATTTCAAACATGTTTTACATCAATTGACAAAACTATAAAGCATTTGTACATATATTTCTATCATGATATACAAACGAATGTTGTATGAATTAAGTTGATTCTATCCATATCATCTGGGGCGACCATCAACAAACCACAATTTTGGGACCTTTATTTTGAAAAACATCTCAAGGATGGGATATTGCATCAGCCAGACACAAGTGAAGACCCCCTGGAAACAACTGTAAGGTAAATCAGTCTCTCATACAGTAAAAAAGCTGTTTTTTTTTACTGCTGTAATGTCGTAGTCACTTTTGGTCATCATGTGGGGCGACCACCCCAAAACTGTTGTGTATATGTATGTATATGTATATTTCTTGAACAAAGTGTTATCTGGTAACGTATAAATTGTACTGAGGGAAATTCATGTGCATGGTTACTGTGATTTGAGTTTGCATTTGAAGCAAGTGAGTTATATACAGTTAAGACAAGAAAATTAGAACCTTAAATCAAACTAAACTAATTAAATTAAAGCAAAAAGGCATATTTAAATTAGAGAAACCAAGACTAAGCTAAAAAGGTTAAAAAGAGAAATTCATCAACCAAAAGAGTCAAGAAAGAAAAAGGTTTTGCTGCACTTATTTTACCTGTTTTTTGGGGTTATTAAAGGTACACTGTGATATTTTCCCCCATCTAGTGGTGAAAAGGTATATGACCATCCAGTGAATAATAGTTTCTGTTCCTCTCAATTTCGATTTCGTTTCAACTCCTACGGTGGCCGATTTAGTCATGGCTTCCAGTTCGACCTCTTCTGTGAGTGTTGCTTCAAGTGATGAGGTTACTTTTGAAAACTATTATAATTTGCAGTTATTTAATTTGCCAAATTATCTATGATCAAATTAATCTATGTAAAATGAATAATAGTTTTACGTTTTCGTTATTTTTAACCAGTTCATTGCTAACATCAGCTATCAGGTTCCCAGACGAATGCAAGCTTCTTAGTAAAGGAACTTTTATCAGTGCTATCGTTATTCTGTATATTGTACAACACCACTAGCGTAAGGCAAACAAATTATAATGCAATTAAAATATTAATCTCATGTTATCCATCATAGAACACGGATTTATGTTAAACAATACTTTTCCATCATTGACGCGAGGAAAACTATCCTAGACGTCGTTCTAGTGTTATGCACAGCACACCATGATATAATTAGCCAAGCAACAATAAAACCCGGGTCGAATTCGGTAATCAATTCCGGGACGTGGTTGCTTTCACACAGAAGGCGACCCGGCAATGTTCCGGGAATATTGCGGGTCCGACGTGCAGTGTGAAAGGGGCTTAAGAGTGATCCTCCATCGTCATATAGCAGCCTCAAGCAATCCTCCTCTTCACATTCGACACAGTGCCATCGAGTGTAAAAACGCGAAAAGCGAAGCTTGAATTTACGGGTATGTCCCTCTTTGGCAAATGTACTTTCAAGATGGAGGAGCAACATGGCGACCGCCATCCAAACCCCTCACCCGTATGTATTTTCAATGGTATATTATAAAATTACGAGAATACAATATTACTTGAAAAAAGTAAATATACATTAATGAGCACATATATTTTTGAAAGAACTAAGTGATTTTAGCTAAGAATAAACTAAAAAAAGTTACACAGTGTAGCTTTAATTAATTTCAAATACGAACTTGATTATAGTTCAATATATATTGTATTTTTATTTTTTCCATTTTGTTAAAGTTTGATATTTACTTTGGTTTATCATTTGTCATTTTCTGTTCATCTTATCAACCCTTCAAAATCAGAAAAAAAACAACATAACCAATAGAACAAAATGTAAAACCTCAAACGTGTGTTGTGATTTGCCTCCTGCGAGCTTTGATTCTTCTGATTGGCCCATTGAGCTGACTCAGTGAATTGAAGAAAAAAAAAATTAGCTACTGCCTGTTGGCATTGAGTCAACCATTCAGCTAATATTACTTATGTTTACCACCTAATGAGCGGGTGTGACAATTACATATCAGAATTCACTGGTCACAGATCAGGCATTAGAATTAACACGGTTACTTACATGTTGTGACATTACTGTGCATTTCACAAATGCAACTGATTTACCAAAGAATCCACAGTGAAATGTATTGAATACATATAAATAATACTCAACTGAGACATTCACATTTTTGAAAAGTAATAACCACATTCCTAACATTAGGATCCTTTGGGTAATTATATTTTTAGTCCAGTGACCATGCATCGCTCTTCTTTCCTCGTCATCTCACTAACACACCAAAGCGGGGCCAAAGCACAAGATGATGTATTGGGGGTTGATTTTCTTTAGATTTTATTTTCTTTGGTCTATAGAAACCAAGCGGCAACCTCCCGCGATCTCTCTTGAAAATAATACGGAAGTAATGTAAACTACAATTCCTCAACTGGCCACTAGGGACAGGCTCCAGCAGGGAGCAGACTCTCATTGAGCCCCATGTTAAAATTCTCAACTTTACAGCAGAAAAAAACATGTTTACAGCCTGGTACAAATTGTGGTTTTGGCCTATATGGCTAATTTTGATCTTCATGACAACTGTGAGGGGGGTGAACTTTTTAATAACTCATTCGTTTACGTTATAGAAAGCCTTAAAGTTCTGCATAATTAAGGGCGTGGTTACAAGTGGATAGCCATTTATCCGCCGTCTATAGTCATTGCGTCACCTCAGCTCTGCGCACATCTCGCCTTTTTGCCCATCTTCTGTTATCCGGGAGTGACACGCGATGACTCGCAAGATTGCAACGCCCAGTTCGACCCTACTTTAAGCTTTAGAGCGGCTTATCGGAATCCTATGGGTGACGTCACGGACACTACGTCCATATTTTTTTACAGTCTATGATAGAAACGCAAATTCCACAAGTTGTTCTCTGGGCTTGGGTTCAATAAAAGCTGTTTTTGGTCTAACAAGGATTTTTTCAGTTCTGAAACTTACAGGATATGTTTATAGTATGATGACCTCTCAAAAGCTCATGAAAATGTATTTTCTCAGTTCATGACCCCTTTAATGTATTTGGTCTTGGTGGACTAGATCTTCTACGCTGTTGCTGCAGAGCAAGTATGAGCTTGCTACTGCCAGTAAATACACACAGATTTAGGCAGGTGGAGCGTTTCAGAGGAACTCTGACAGTATTGAATTGTACATGCTCATGTCTCCTAGTTTTGCCATCATCAACATTTACATAGTATTATCGTCACGAGTTTCGGTTGGTGAATTTTTCTCACCTAGTAAAGTCATTAGTCAGTCATTGTTCAGCTAAGTTCCCTCATTTGCTATGTGTATAGTTCAGCCCTTTGTTAGTTTTTGTTTTGGAACATGTCGTATTTCTTCTGTTTTCCAGTAAAGTCTGTTTAAAGTGTTCCTAGTCATTTGTATTCCTTATTCCTTGACAACATGTCACAATTGCAGTTGCAAGAAAAAATGTGAACCGCAGAATCTGTGAAAATGTGAATAGTTTAAAAAAAATGAAAAATCATACAAAACGCATTTTTTATTTTATTTAGTACTGTCCTGAATAAGATATTAGAAGTTTAGATATTATAAGATAGTAGAAGTTTGCATACCATCTTTTTTTTTAAATATAGTTCACATTTTGAAATCCATCTTTTCACACCGAGGTCAATTGAGGGACTCAAACACAACTATAAAAATTAAAAAAAAAAAAGGTTCAAACATTCACTGATGCTCCAGAAGGAAACACAATGTTTAAGAGCCAGGGGGTGAACACCTTTGAACAGGATGATGTCCAAATTTTTCTTATTTTGTTTAAATATATATGAACTCTTATTGAATTTGAAGATAAAGGTAAATTACTTAATGTAATTACTTAAAAGTGTTCACCCCCTGGCTCTTAATGCATTGTGTTTCCTTCTGGAGGAATTTGCAGGAATTTAATGGAAGACGTTGGGCAGTTTACCTGCTCAGGACAAACATGGGACTCATGAACAACCATCACAAAACAAACAAACAAATAAACAAACAAACAAAAAACAGTCGTGGAATTTCCAGGAAATGACACCATATTAAGAATAAAGGGTTCATAAACTTTTGAGCATTTTTATAAATTCAAGGATTTTTTTTTTCTTGTGAACTGTATGTAAAATGTTTTTTAAAAAATAACACTCATTTTGTATGATCCCTCTTATTTAGTTAAAATCATTCACATTTGCACAGATCCTACATTGACTTTTAATCTTAAAATTAACATTTATTTTTCACAGTTTCAATGACTAAATTCACTTTTATTTCACACAATAGTGTACACTGTAAAAAAAAATATTGTTGGTTTAACTTTAAAAAAAAAACTAACCTGGTTGCCTTAAAATTGAGTTTATTGAAATAAAAAAAATTAAGTTGATACAATGACGGAAATTGGTTTAATAAATAGAAACTCAAAATATTATTGTATCTGAACCACATAAAATGTGATAAATCATGAAAATAGCACAATTTGGCATGTTTCACTGCGTCATCACATATTAAACACACAATTACCCAATATGCTTACAAAATATTTTAATAATATTTGAATAAAGGTTGTTGATTCTCAAAAACGTTCATTGTATTAACTCAACATTTTAATTTCAATGAACTCAAAATTTTAAGGCAACCAGGTAACTTTTTTGTTAATTTTGTTTTTGTTTTTTACAGTGTAGAATTTAGCAGTATGCTGGCCATTTATCAGGAATTAAAAGTATTATCAGCCTGTTGATATTGGAATATAATTTGATATATTCATTCAAGATATCATCCATTTCCATCGGAAGATGATTTGAGTGTGCATTCCCAATAAAAAAATAAATTTAAAAAAATGGTGCTTGATTTCTCAAATCCCCCAAACCAAATTACAAATTCACACATGCTTTTCTCTTTACCCAGCGAACTAGAATAAAATCTCAAGCTACAAAGGTCACTGGAGCACTCAAAGAGATTCCAAGCTTCAAGCTTTCTTTTTGTCATATAGAAAAAGAAAAGCACGATGATTGCCAAACGGAGAGTGGAGCGTTCCACATGTCATGTTTTTCTGCACTTTAATGCAAAGGTTTCATTAGATTCGCTATATTGATTTAGACGAGCTACATCCTGCTCACCGTGAGAGCTCATTTCAGGGAGAAACGTGACTGCTGGAGAAGAGGGAGACCCAAGAAAAGAAACAATCGCACAATGGCTTCTTTAAGCACTACTACCACTACTACAGGCCTCAGCTTGCATCAGCGATCATCAATGCCCTTCATCTGACAGGTGGATCTTTATAAATAGTACCACCTCAAAACCTAGCTCTCTCTCTCTCTCTCTCTCTCTCTCTCTCTCTCTCTCTCTCTCTCTCTCTCTCTCTCTCTCTCTCTCTCTCTCTCTCTCTCTCTCTCTCTCTCTCTCTCTCTGTCTCTCTCTCTCTTGCAATATGAAATAGTCCATTATCTGCTCTCAGGGCTAATTGGTGTATTAACGCCATGCTGTGGGTGACAGAGGGAGCAAGGGAGACGCTGGATGAATATGGATGAGAGAGAGTCAGAGCGTTCGTGTGCACAGGAGAGAAAGACTGGGGGAGGGAGTTGTGCAGAAAGAGTGAAAATGGGAGGCCAAGGTAAATCTTTTCAGCAACACAAGTGGTTGAGAGGTGGATGGCGAAAGGATGAGTGGTGGTGGGGAGGAGGAAAAAAAAAAGTCCAGTAATGGCTGCTTTTTTTTCCAGGCAGCCTTCTCTCTATCCTTCTCTATTCCTCTCTCACCGACATTGCCCATCAGCCCAATTATCCACTTTCCGTGGCGCCAGTGCCAGCATATGGAAATGCAAATTGCACAGAGAAATGTTTTCCTTTTTTTCAAAAGGAGTAGAAGGTAAGAAGCTCTAGAGGACGGGAGGAGACAGAGGAAGCCAATGCGTCGGTAGGAAGTAGAGATCTGGATGCAGTGCGTCACCTCCACATGTATTCCCAAGTGTTCGGGTTGCTTAAATATAAACGATCGTTTCCTTGCGCGGGGATGCGCTCCGACACACGCCCAGGCTTTTTTGTGCACATATGCACTTTTCTCTCCGCATCATCTTCATATCCCGGCATCTCTCCTGTGCGAAAGCCCCAGGCTGCCAAGTTAGCATGCAGCTTCTAGCACTTTAGGTTTACAGATCAAAGGTCCATCTCTGTTCCCTTGTGCGCGACATTGAGACATGTGGCGTATGATTATTCCGATAAGATTCTGATATCCTCCAGGGTGGAAAGGATCAAATCAGAGGCTTTGTTGTGTTCATTATGCACACTCTCTCCAGTCACCTCTCCTCGCGGCTCCTCCGGAGAGCGCCATGAAGGCGACTCCTCGAATCCGCCGCACGCTCAATTATTTTCAATTATACCCATTGGCCTCCCTTGTATCTTTTCCCGTAACTTAATTGTGATCTGAAATGACTTGTTGATTGACAGCAGAAGGCAATTGGAGGCGGGAGAGACGGTGGCCCCTCTGGTAATTATCACAGATTGGTGTCAAGCACACATATTCCACAACTCCCTCTCCATCCGACAACAGCCTTCTGCGTCAGCGCAATCACTCAGATGGGACGAGGATGTCACAGATGGCGATATTGTAGTCAAATCAAGAGAAGAAAAAAACTCACGGATGGTGTGTTAACCGCAGCAGTTTCGTAATGCAAGATATAGTAGGGCTGGTAGGGGTTTTCCCTGTAATTTTACGCTGAACTGTCTTTGGAGCCTCACTGACCTTGGTTGTTATGAGTCTTTGTGAATTACATAAAGAGCCGTAAAGAAGCGCTCCATAAAGACATTTAATCCAGGGTCATCTGGGTGCCTCGTTTCAAAGGTGATGTACTACGCTTACTCATCTTTCTCAGCTCCATCTACTAGAGAGCAGCAACCAGAGCCATGTCTTGATCCTTTAGATATCTTATATCTCTATTAAGACAGAGTGGTGCATTTAAGTTTTTGAGCTACTGGCAGGTCGGTGATGAACTGAATTTCAGGACCACGGATAGCTCAACAACCATAGTGAGTCATTTCAGCAACATGGACAGCACACATTGACAGTACAGCCATATATATATATATATATATATATATATATATATATATATATATATATATATATATATATATATATATATATATATATATATATTAATATTAGGGCCGGGACTCGATTAAAAAAATTAATCTAATTAATTAGAGGCTTTGTAATTAATTAATCGAAATTAATCGCATTTTAATCGCATATAAATGTTTTACCTGAGAACAATGAGAAGTAATTTTTTACATGTATTTTTAGTATACCATTGAATAATGACTGAATACATAAGCTTAATCAACAAAATATTGTTTATTTATTTCAGTCCAGCAGACCAGTGCAATGTTTGCCATTAAGTGTAGCAAAAGCATATTTGTGATATTTGAGGCTCGATGTGCTGCGGTGATACGCTAATTCCTTGTTGTATAGCAGGGGTGTCCAATCCTGCTCCTGGAGGGCCACTGTTCTGCTGAGTTTAGCTCTAACCCCAATTAATACGGAACACACCTGTACCAGCTCATTAAGGTCTTATTAGGCATACTAGAAACTTTAGCAGTGTATTGAGGCAAGCTGGAGCTAAACTCTGCAGGACGTCAGTGGCCCTCCAGGACCGACTTTGGATACCCCTGTTGTATAGCTTGCACACAACCATGCTCTTGTCGACGCTTCCATCATTTCGTTTTTTAAAACTAAATTTCCCATCCACGGGGCCAAGCAAAGCGGTCTCATCAGCTTCTTCGTTCATGTTCACTATGGTTTGTTGTTTTCATGGTTGTTGTCGTGACTCATGAGCGCTAGTTGGTGTTCCAGTATAATCGGTCCGTCAAAACTCATTCATTGAAAAACGTTCCGCGGGGCAAAAATAAGTGCGATTAATTTTTTTTTTTTTTTGCGTAATTAATTAACGCGTTAAAGTCCCGTAGTTAATTAATCTTAATTAACGCGTTAAAGTCCCGGCCCTAATATATATATATATATATATATATATATATATATAATATAAAATCACCATAATGAAAGCGGCAATGGTTTATTCACCTCAGATCTTTAAACTTAAAGGTGCACTATGTAGTATTTTTGCCGTAAAATATCCAAAAACCACTAGGCCGGTGATATATATTTTGTTCAGTTGAGTTCTTACAATATCCCAAATGTTTCCAACTATTTATAAATTGTGAGAAAATTGCTATTTTAACCAATGAGCCGGGACGTCTGAGGGAGTCGCCTGTCAATGGCGTCATATCTGCGTTACTCTCGGTTTCTGGTTTTATTCTGCAGAAGCGCTTTACTCTTAGCAGTGTGAACAAGTGTCACAGCAGCCGCTGAGCGAACGCACAGAGTAACGTCATAACATCATTTTAAACACACTTAAATGTGTCTAATATGATAAACAGAACTGCGTTACCTCATACTCATGACCGGAAATGGCGCCGGCGACTGTGTCCCGTCATAATAAAAGTCCCGCTGCTCGCGAGGCGTGTGTTTGTGTAACAATCGCTCCAGCGGCCTTGCTCAGCTCCTCAACACTCGGTCCTGCTCTGCTTCACACTACAGTAACGTTAATAATCACATCCATCAACATGATTTCTGCACGAGTCCTATCCCGACTCTTCTCCACCGGCTGTGAGGTGAAGACCACATGTCCCAAGATTCTGAGCTCAAACTTGGCATCATCAAGCTACGGCTTTGTTTTAAATAGACGCCCTCTAGCGGACGAAAAAGTTACATAGTGCAGCTTTAAATAAATGAAACAGGAATGTTCTAACTGTCAGCTCTATGTAAATGTGCATTCCAGGACAAAGATGTAATGTTAAAATTGTTTAATTTCTATTATTTTGATTATGTACTATAGCTTTTTTGAGCCGGCTTTTCTGAAGAGATCCCGCCAACAAGTTCACCTGATTGGCTGTGATTTGTTATGCATTTTGTTATGTCTTTTGTCCACAGGAAAATGTTTCTGACTGAAATCGTATAGAACCACAGTAATACAATAATGCTACGAAAAAAGACCCCAGACAATAATAATTTCAAATTTTAGCTACATTTAAAACTCTACTTACAGGACAATATCATGTCTATACTTTGGCTTACATTGTTCCTAAAAGAATGCCTTTTCTAATCTAATCTTCTCAGTATGCATTATATGACACTATTAAAAAAATGAAGAAAGACACATTACTACAGCACATTGTGTAGTGCCCAGCCAATGTTCCCACAACACAGCCGTGCCAGTTTCATTTGATTTGTTTTGCGCAGAGATCAGTTTACAACATTTAGATCCTAAACCTCGAACGAGTTATTCATGACACATATTTTGGTCACACTTTATATTAGGTGGCATTAAAGACCCTCTGCAGGTAACGATTCAAAAAGACATACTGTATGTTAACATTTTATTTATTTATTTATTTATTTATTTATTGTTTTCCTGTGAAACTATTTCTTCAAGCCTTAAAATAGCTTGAAGGTAATTCTACACCCTTGCTTTAGTTAGTATATGTGGGTTATGAATATGCAAATCAGTCCCCGCTTCCACACAATCACACCAGCTCGGACTACCTGAGCCTCTCGTGTTAAACGCTGCACAATGACGAGTAGCAATATTGGTTTAATTCAGCCGTATACGTTTGAACCAGAAACTGATTCAGAAAAAGAAGAGGAGGAGTGAATTATACAGGGCTGTCTAAAGGTAAATGCATCAGAATGGTAATGTGTTTTATGTATTCACTCTCTACAACATCAGACACATAAAGGCAATCGATATGATCAGCCTTTGGCTTGACTACATTTTCAAACAGCTAATAATGTGTTACACAAACCATGTTCCCATTCGCCAACTCATAGTCAAGCAGCTGCTTTCTAAAAACCAGCCTCCTTACAAACGCTTTAACATCACACAAAGTCAGAGTAGTACACTGCAGCTTTAAGCAGAAACACTCAGCAATGATGTTGACTGATACATTTGTACATTTGTTATCTTAAAGCATATTAAAGGGGTGATGAATTGAGAAATCATCTTCCCCTTGAGCCTTTGATATACAAAATGTCATGGTAATATAAGAATATCCTGTATGTTTCGAAGCTGAAAACTTCCTTGTTAGTCAAAGAAAAGCTTTTATAGACACCAGGCCCAGCAAACGAAAGCTCTCAAATCAATGACATTAGAAGGAGGAACCGCCGCCTCTACAGATAAATGTGTACGCCTGCTTCTGTAGCCCCGCCCACCGACTCGTGGAGCTAAACTACCAATAAACACGGAGAAGTTAGCAAGATAATCGTTTGTTAAGAAGACACAGGTCAATACTGGATTTGCAGACATATTGAGATTAAAACACAATGTGCCTCCTATATTGGATCCGACAGGAATGGTGCAACACACTTATGTGAGTAAAACATGTTATTTTTTAATATGTGATTGTTACAGATCGTATTGATTATGTATACGTGTCTAACAGAACATACTTTAGCACGCTGTCACAGGCTGGATAATCAAAGCCCCTCATCCCGGGGCTATGTGTTTTCCAGACGGCTACCAAAACGTAAGCACGTCGGCAGGCCGGTGAATCTTAAATAGTGAAATAACATTCCTTTTTTTATCTGTGTTGTTTATGTTCTCCCTCTTGACTTGAAATTTGAAGAGTGCATTTGCGCGGTTCACGCTTATATCCACCGATCGGGCGGGCCAAGTAATATAAAAATAAATCAATCTCGGGTTGATGAGAGAGAAATCATTGTGTTTGTTTGATAAATGTTTTGAGAGTCCTGTCAGAGAATCATTCCGGTTGTCGCTTTCAAAACAACCCCTCCATCATGTGAACTGACCAGGGAGCTGAAGCTCATTAAATATGCAAATATTATCCAATCCTAGCCATGGGCGTTTACTCCAGTGACACGCCCACATCAAAACCGCGTTTAGGAGAGAGCCTCAAAACCAGTGTAGAAAATAGCCTGTTACTTATTAGTTATGATGGTTTTGAATGTAAAAACCACATGGACATCATTAGTCAACCTCAGGCAACAGTATAAAAATGTTTAAAAAGCCAGTTCATGACACCTTTAAACATTTTCACCACCGGGGGGTCTTAAGTTACGGTTATTTTGGAATAAGAGTTGGGTTACAGGTAAAGATAGCAGTGTAACTAATTAAATGCACATACCGTATTATGTTTTTTGAATATTTCATGCAGTTTCATGCAGTGTGTAATATATCTGTTTGCTGCTCAAATCTCAATGAGTTCAATGCAGGATTCACAAAACACTTGCTTTTGAAAGATGGGTCTGTAACCAGTTTATTTGGACCAGCTTGCTCCTTAGAATAACAGCCTGCAAGTATGATTAATTATTGATGCATATATTTTCTACCGGGTGTTCAAAATATGTAGTTTTGTGTTTTATATTGTGTTGAATATAAAAGTATTACCGTGTTACTGAAATACTTCTGCTCATCAGCTGAGGGCCACTATTACCTAAAACAGTGTCAGATCGTCTGTTGGTCTTACTACTTTGAGTAAAGGATGGAGCAAGATTTGTTTTAATAACTTTAATGTTATCACGTTAGTGCTCGAATAACATATGCAATGTTACTGATACCGTTTGCGCATGTGCACCGTGGTAAATTAGAAATGTACACATGGGATTGTTGATGGATGGACACTTTTTAATGCTGATGGTGAGGAATTACAGTCGCAACATCTCATAATGTACTTCAAAATGAGAAACAGCCTGCTCAAGTCATCCTTGCGATGGAGGTTCGGGTTGAATAACTAGTTCTTCCAGTGTTTCGTCATCCGACTGCATTAAAATCATTGTTACTGTCTGGACTGTGTGTACAATCGCTGAGGACGGAGGAAGCCTCAAAAGATAAAGTTTAGTTATGGTAATGGGCGTTTAGCCTCCGAAACACACATTGTAAGCGGTAGACCAATCACAATAGGGCCGTCTGGCCAATCAAAGCAGAGTAGCTTGTGGAAAGGAGGGATTTAGAAAAAAACTGATTCATCCGACAAGTCGTTTGAGAATCATTAAAAAATGTGCCTTTGTGTAATGTACATCATGAGAAAATGAAAGTGTTTTTGACCTTTGATGCATGTGAACTTGTTGTTGGAGACCTTAAAAATAGGTCTCCAACATATAAACATATTAGTACATAATAAGTGTACTGTGTATAGTAGTGAAGGCCATTGAAAAAAAAAAGAATGGTTTCTGCATTGTATGCAGTTAAGTGTTAATGCGTCTTTACAGTCCACCCGGACAGCACCCCAAAAGGCTGACCACACAGTGTAACTGTTTGCTCTTTTCCTCATCCACGCCACGATCCTGTAAGTGTCCGATATTAGGAGATTAGACAGGCAAAGAAAACCGAGTAAACAAAGACCCGATGGAGACAACGATGTGGGTGGTCTCGACGGGGTAAAGAAGCAGAAGAGCATGTAAATATAATATAAAGGAGGGAAGTTATAGAGGAGAGAGAACTCACAGTCTGGCTGGCTCCATGTCTCCACTAACACACATCCAATTATAAAGTCTAGCAGCAGCTTAGCTGGCTGCCACGAGCTGGTGAGGAGCCAGTGTTGTATGCAATCATCAGTCCATAGGGTCACTCTGATTCGCCCGACAACACCCACACCCTGCCACTGAGCTGGCTAAATGAGCAGCCGCAACAGAAAGCCCCTCTAATGTCATTAAGGGCCTAATGAGTTTTAATTGGGAGGAGATCTTAACTTGGAGCCCTAATTGCATCTGATTAAAGACAATATTAGTTTTACTGCTGGTAAATTGGTCGGGGAGGAGAACCGAGACGGTTTTAGTGGGATCAATGTGGTCCTGCTGGAAATATTGTTGAAAGACAAGAATTGAAGCAGACATCGAGGCCAGAGAGTGGGATGAGAAATGAAGATGGCATGCATAAGTCTGGAATCTCTCACAGTTCAAGTCTGCTCATTTACATTGGAAATCGGAATATGAAAATATGGCAGTAATTTACATTTATTTATTAACAGCATCTTAGTCAGCGGCTGATTTCAACATTTACAAATACATTCTTAAAATCCAAAGATGCATTTGTTACTTATTTTTAACTAGACATGAAATGGAAGTTGCGATTTGCCTTTTCTTTCCTGTTGTGATGTACACCGATCAGGCATAACATTATGACCACCTTCCTAATATTGTGTTAGTCCTCCTTTTGCTGGCAAAATTGCCCTGACCCACGAGGGATGGACTCCACTAGACCCCTGAAGGTGCGCTGTGGTATTTGGCACCAAGATGTTAGCAGCGGATCATTTAAGTCCAATTAGTGGCGAGGTTAAAGTGGTCCTGCACACTGCGATTTTTCAAAATCCTTTGCGAATGTCCCTTGTCAGACTGTACGAACATGATCGCCATGTCACACTGCAAGATCTCAGTTGGCATTAATGTCAGACTGTACGATAGTGAAGGCGAGCTAAAAACGGACGCGCGCAAGAAAACTCACCCGTAGTTTTATATCATCAATGAATGGCGCGTTCGGTGATGGTGAGCTGCATTACACGCGGGACTGAAATGCTGGCTACAAAGAAATCTCTAGCACTCGTTTTGGTCATAGTTTGTCTTGAAAAACCGAGATATTTGACGGTCGTCGTAGGAGAAGTCACACTGCAGGATTGTGTGCCAAATCTTCTGACACTGCCAGAATTTCGTTTGAGGTAAAAATTTGATCGCAGCGCTCATTAATCTGCTGCCGGTGAACATGTCAAACTAACGACCAAAGACGTCAGATTTTAGACTAGGATCAGAGGAATCTTTTAGGATTTGCTAAATTTGTCTCAGACGGCCAAATCGTGGCCAAAATCGCACAGTGTGCACCCGGCTTAAAGGAGGCCACAGCCACCAGGAAATACCGTTTCCATTAAAGTGTGTGCATGGTCTGCAACAATGCTTAGGTAGTTGGTACGTGTCAAAGTAACATCCACATGGATGGCAGGACCCAAGATTTCCCAGCAGAACATTGCCCAAAGCATCACAGTGTCTCTGCTGGCTTGCCTTCTTCCCATAGTGCATCCTGGTGCCATGTGTTCCCCAGGTAAGTGGAGCACATACACCCAGCCATCCATGTGATGTAAAAGAAAATTTGATTCTTCAGAACAGGCCACCTTCTTCTATTACTTCGTGCTCCAGTTCTGATGTTCAAGTGCCCACTGTTGGTGCTTTCGGCGTTGGACAGGGGTCAGCATATGCACTCTGACTGGTCTGGGGCTATGCAGCTTCATACAAAACAAACTGCGATACATTGTATATTCTGAGACCTTTCTATCAGAACTAGCATTAACTTCTTAAACAATTTGAGCTACAGTTTGATCGGACCACATAGGCCAGCCTTCGCTGGTTCACCACTGTTCCTTTCTTAGTCCACTTTTGATAGATACTGACCACAGGGACACCCCACAAGAGCTGCAGTTATGGAGATGCTCTGACATGTGTCGTCTAGCCATCACAATTTGGCACTTGTCAAACTCGTTTAAATCCTTACACTTGCCCATTTTTCCAGCTTCTAACACATAAATTCTGAGACCAAAATGTCACTTGTTGCCTAATATATCCCAACAACTAACAGGTGCCATGATGAAGAGATAATCAGTGTTATTCACTTCACCGGTCATAATGTTATGCCTGATCAGTGTATATCTTCTCAAACATTATAAAATGTAGGGTGGGACTTGATTTTTTCCATTGGGGAATTAATTGGATTGTTGTGGTTTGCTATTGGTCAATTTCGTGTGAGTGACAGGTTGCCCCGCCCTAAAAGACATCATCAGAGAAGAGAAGCGATGTCTCTGCAAGAAGGAGGGGAAGCTATTCCTATTAAACATTACACATGATAAGTAAATTACATAATGTATAATGATTACTGCAATATTCCATTGATAACAATAATTGGTCATTTTGATTTCCTTAGTGATTTTAATGCACTGTGAACGAACATCAACAAACAATGAACATTTAGGTTTTTACTAACTGACACTAACAAAGATTAAAGGTGGGGGTGAAATGCTGTTTCATGCATACTAAGCTTTTTACACTGTTAAAGACTTGGATTCCCATCCTAAACATAGACAAAGTTTCAAAAACTAATGTTGGACGTTTGATGGAGTATTTCTGTGTTAAAAATACTCCTTCCGGTTTCTGACAAGTTTCGGAGAGTTTTTTTCGAGTATGGGTCGGCTTGACGTCGATAGAGCGGAAGGTCCTTGTATGGGCCGTACGGGCTCTTCTCCCAGTAGGGTGCGCCCTGGTGACTAGCGCAAGAGAGGAAATGCACGGCCGTAAACACTCTCTCAGCTGCAGATCCAGTCGTCCGTGAACACTAATGTCGGTTATAGTCTGCGCCGCGCTCCACTTCATTCCTCCACTTTGACATTAAGCGACTTCATTCAGCACAGCATTCCGGGAAGGCAGCGCTGCATTTGAACCGATTTGAATGCAGAAATGCTTCAGTCGCATCGCAAAGTGGATCTCCACACTCCAATAAGTGTGTTTTTGACGGAGCGGTCCCAGCGATAAAGGTTCGGTCCTGCTTTGGAAACAGCCGGTGAGTAAAACTGCTTCAAATGTCTGTGCTGTCGGCTATCGTCGCGTGAGTAAACATCAGTAAACGCCACGATCGCGTGCTTCATCATTCAAATGCTCTAACGGACTTCATTGCTGTTCTCTGTATAACGTTACACTAGTCTGACGTGCAAAACCGTTTTGCTTGCTACTGCTAAGGTTTAGTCGCATACAATAGTCCATAAACCAAATCATGTCCTCATAAACTGAGAGTAAAGACAAATGTTGACAGGCCACTAAATACAGTACATACCACAGAGACGGACGTCCTGCTGCTGCTGTTTCTATTTCAACCTTCGAATTAGATTCTGGATCATATCTATTAGCTGAGATCGATAGCCATGGGTTTCTCCACGCTTGAGGACGTCACCGCTTTGCGCTCTCGTCATTATTTAGCTCCGCTCACACGATACGCCTCCAGGCGCCCGGGTTTTTCTGGAAAGACTCGGTACAGCCAATCTTTCTTTTATAAATCGAATAAAACTAAAGACTTTTCGGAGATATGAAGGATGCAATACTACTCTATAGGTACTCAAGATTGACATGAGATTGACTGAAACTGAGTGTTTCACCCCCCCCCCCCCCCCCTTTAACAAATGCTTAAAAAAACTATTTGCTCATTGATAGTTCATGTTAGTTATCTAATGTTAACAAATGAGACCTTCGGCCCTATTTTAA
Source organism: Pseudorasbora parva (assembly GCF_024679245.1). NCBI lineage: Eukaryota > Metazoa > Chordata > Actinopteri > Cypriniformes > Gobionidae > Pseudorasbora > Pseudorasbora parva. The sequence goes on from NC_090173.1 coordinate 14,921,993, forward strand.
CAATCTGAGTGCATGGTCAGAAGCTTATGGGGCAGGTGCACTTAGGGCATGTCCGAATTCACTTTTGTTTGTTTAACGACAAGAAAAAAATGGTTGGCACATCAGACTCATGGTCCAAAAGTGTCTTGTGAATAGAATAGAATAGAATAGAATAGAATAGAATAGAATAGAATAGAATGGCCAGAGACAGGATTTTGAACATTTTCACCAAAATGTTATGGTCTGTTTTATTTTCGCTTCATACTTTCCTTTTTTATCAATACTTAAATATGGGTAAGTTTCTTTTTCTTTTTCTTTTTTTTAAAAGCAGCATTTTGAACAAAAAGCTGAGAAAATCACGTTTTTTTAAAGACTTAATTAAATCAAAACACAAATTGATGATCAAAACGATGATCAAACACAGATGGTGTAGATCCATCAACACCGCTAGTGCTTCACAGTCCTGTAACTCATCCTGGGTCCACATTTCATTCAGTAACATTTAATAGTTTTGATTTATATGAAGTGTAATGTTGATGATCACATTATTTCACATATGGATCTGCTTGCATATGATCGCTTGTTTTGTTTTTGTTGCATCTTCTTCGCCAGCGCTTTGATCAGGAGATTCTGTACTCATGCAGAAGATGCGTAATAGCGCCCCCTAGTGTCTAACGGTGAAAACACGGAACCCCAGAAAATGTGGTGTTCGGCAGGGAAAGAGTTAAAAGCAAGTTGCGCTTTGTACCATGGCGGATTCGCAATTAACGTGGTAGAAAATACTGAACGCTTCGGTAACACTTTACATTAATATGCATTAATTCATGCTTAATTACTGCATAGAGAATCATGAGTTAATGTATTACTAATGGTGAACAAACCAATTTAATAATGGACTAATGGACATTCAACATGATTAATAGATTAAATAATCATTAAAAAGTTATTAGTTAAATGTGTCATAATGTATGAATTCCTTAATAACATATTATATTAACTAATAATGTAAATTAATGTGTTAATTACCACATCGGGTCAAAGCCATGCATTTCAACTTCCAGTTGTCTGCTTTAATGAATCATTAGCTAATGATTTATAAAGGTATCATTATGTTATGACTTTACTTGTTGGGGCACATGACTATTAACTAACTTATTAAGTAATATGTAATTGTGGTTATGAGTTTTGAATTAATTCTGAATTAGTTAATAGTCATGTGCCCCAACAAGTCACAACATAGCACCTTTATAATGATTCATTAAAGCAGACAACTGGAAGTTGAAATGCATGGCTTTGACCCGTTGTGGTAATTAACACATTAATTTACATTATTAGTTAATATAATATGTTATTAAGGAATTCATACATTATGACATATTTAACCAATAACAATTTAATGATTACTTAATCTATTAATCATATATCTTCATTTGTTGCTGATGCAGTAATCATTAATAAATGGGTTAGTTCACCATTAGTAAAACATGAACTCATAATTATCTGTGCATTAATTAAGCATGAATTAATGCATATTAGTGCACCCTTATTGTAAAGTGTTACCGACGCTTCTCCAGAGAGGAATCCTTTTTTTCGTTTCCCATTTGTGTGCTGCAGCACGTTCCTGTGTGTGTAACAAACAGAGAGTATTTACATTGTGCACCCGCCTATAGGCACATATTACTAATGCGGCCTTTAAATAACACAAAAAATACTGCACTATTGAGTTTAGACCAGGTTTTTGTTGGTCAGTGGCATATTCGTTTTGAGACTTGAACCAAGTTGGGCGAACATAAGGGCGCGAGTGCATTTGCTATTTAAACAATGTGGCACTGGATGTGAAAATGATAACTGCCTCTGGTGGAAACTAGCAAAAAACTCTTGCGTCGCACCTGGCACCGTATCGCGCCGGGTGTATGGTAGGGCCGCTAACTGAGTAAAGTGTTACAGAGAATATAATATTTGTCCTTTTTGTCCCCTCTTTCATGTCTCATCGAGTCGTTTAGCTCATATTTGTCTTTCCATGCATGTTGTCAAGACACAATGCTCTTCCATTTGCATAGTACAATTGTTTCAACTAAATGAGGGTCAAACGGTAAGACCTTCCTTTTAAAAAGAGACAAGTTTCAGATACAACTCTGTTTCGTTCTGGTGAATCGCATCAATGAATTGCTTTAAGTGACTGAATAAAAAAAAAACACAGCAGACCTAAGTGATGGCCTTAAATGCAGCCCACTCTAATATCCATTCAGCCCAACAATGGCCTACTTTGCCTCATCATGTCAAACACTCGAGCTATTAACTTTGCCTGCTAGAGAAGCGACCTGTGGAATGGATGGAGCATGATGGGGATAATCACAGGCCGGATTTAGCGCTGTCTCTCAAACATTTGTCCGCTGTCGGGGTCAAGTACAACAAAGCCGACTCCAATCTGCTCCGTACCCGAACAACACACCCAGACTTCATAACTCACCTTGTGACAGCTGTGCTTGAGATTAGCCAACACTTAGACACACGAGAACTGACAGATCCTCATAATCCCCATGTCTTCCGTGTGCTCAAGCGCATTTGTGGTGAATTGCTGTGGATCAGCGATAATTGGAAGTTAGGCATTGGAGACCGAGGTAAATTACGCCAACACCAGACTATATTTCCTTTGGTTTTTGGAAATGATGCTCTTTCTTAATTGCCATCCTCACCTGACCAATTGGAAGATTTCTTTTATTTTTCCAAACAACCTCTTCTGTCCGGAAAATGAGGGTCTAAATGAGCTCGGGGTGTCCCCTGAAGCCGTCAGAAGACTCTTGCTACATGTTTCGCTAATATACCAATTAGTCATGAGCTACAATTAGTGAAGAAGTGAGACCCCCAAAGCACATGTCCATAAGCAGTAAACGCTCTAATCTCTCAGCTCTACGGCCATCATCGCTTCTTTACTCCACTCATCTTCCACCGCGCTCGCTCCCACCTGCGTGGTGCATATTAGGGGAGCGCAGCAGGCTTGTGCTAGCGTGTGGAAGAATGTGTCTACGTTTGCAGGTCGGTGCCTGTATTTAAGTGGGCTGGGACAGGCTGATCGGACCAGATGAGTAGGGTGTATCAAGAGACATGAAAAGTCAGGGAAGCAGAAATGGGTTTTTTAAGTTACAAGCTAAAATACACTCAAAGTGCAAATGTAGCGTGACTGCCGTATCTGATTTCCCCGCAAATGCTACACTTCTTTTGCTACTGAAGGAAAACCAGTGAACCTCATAAACGGGGGTCCGGCATCACTGTAAATGAAGGCGAAGAACTGGTGTTGCTCACAATATGTCGGTTTGTCGACTTTTGGGGCGCAGTATTTTTGCAATGCACATACTGTATGTGCATCACCAGACTGAACTCACTGTGTTGTGTGTATAATTGTGTGTGTGAGAGTATTTTTTTTTTTAATCAATATTCAAGGCCTTTATGTTAGCATGGCAGTTTTCCTTCAGGGCTCAGGGTTGCAACATATTCTCACTGGGAAAACGTGTCTACCAACATTTTTGCAAAACTCGAATATATGTACATACCTATACATACAATTCACTGCAGATTCCAACTGAAATGAACAGTAGAGTCAAGTCACCTTTATTTATATAGCACTTTTTACAATGCCGATTGTTTCAAAGCAGCTTCAGTGTTAAACAGGAAAATAAGGCAACAGAATTTGATTCGGCTGTACAGCCGCTCTGGAGAAAATGGTGATGTTATCAGCTCATTCCAATTATCATATAGTGTCAATGCGGGCAGATCAGTAATATAGTTGAAAATTTGTGTGTCCCCAACTGAGCAAGCGACAAAACAAAATAGATGACAGTGGCAAGGAACCAAAACAACTTTAGGACCCATAATGGAGAAAAAAACTTGGGAGAAACCATGATCAGAGCCGTGAGACTGAACAGTGTATGATTAGGATTTAGGCAACATTACAAGTCCAAAATTCATATTAGATTCAAACTTTTAGAATAGTTGTCCAGTTCCATCTGGTTGAAGATCAGAGTCATCACGCCGGCTGTTTGTTGAGGATCAGTCGCGTTAATGAGGCCTTCACAGAGTAAACAAAGTCTCTGCAGACACTTCAGGGCTGCATTGGTCAGGTCTAAAACAATCATTTATCTGATTTGAATAATACACATTGATAATGTTCTATGTGTAAGCCATAGTAAAGTGATGTGTTCTAAGTCTAAATTTAAACTAGACACAATTATATTATAGTAGCCTTGAAATCTAGACGCACCCTAGCGGCAGCAAATCTACCCATACGGAAATGTAATATATGTACATATATGTCCCTATATCCGAGTAGTGATGTCATATATGTTTCATATAAGGCAATACATTATTAGCACATATATCCATTCTCATGATATATGAAGGTATAGGTTTATACCATGTATGAAATACCCATAGAAGAATTATTATATATACATATATTAAAATTATTTATATGTTGACTTTTTATATGGTACTGTATGTTAACACCATATATATGGAAACAATATATAATTTATATATATATATATAAGTTTATTTAAACATAATGTATGCAAACATTCAGTATGCTTGTATAGGATTTTATAAGGATTTATATAGTGGTGTTTAAAACCTGGCATTTCATTCTAATTTAGTTTTGGTTCAGGCTTCGGACATTAAAAGCTCCATGTGTGTTTTTCTCCCCGTTGTGAGTGTACAGATTGAGCATTCACTTGGTCTCGTGAGCATCTAGTTTTGCTTGGACAGTATATACTCTTTTGTCCATGTGTTTAGGGTTGTTTGTTTAGCATGCGGCTTCTGCTCATCATTAGCCATGGCGTGTACACTCATGACATTTTTCATCCTGTCCTCTAGAGGGCAACAAAGGGAGGAAGGGGTTTTAAGGTTACGAGTAGCATAGAGGAGAGGCATTGCAATGGAGCATGGGTGAAAATGCCTGGAATCACATTGCGTTTGAGAGTTAAGTGAATTGTACATTCTAATGCTTTACAATCTTATTCAAATGCACATTTTGATGTACCCATAAAAATGTTAATTCATAGTGTTTGGAAGTTTGCAGAGAAGCTAGCAGAGGACTCTGTTATGGGGCTTGAGTGCACTGATACCTACTTCTGACCTGTGTTGGATTGTGCCAGTGTCTAATCTAGGATTTAGGATTGTATATCTTCATTGCCTGCTTGGACTGGGCCTTCTACAACACTCATATAAGAGACTTGCATTGCAGACTGTATATCCTTTTCCTTCTATGGCATTTTGAATTGTTTGGTACTGTTTTTTGTTTGTGTATCACTAGTATTTTGAGTTTGGAATTGATGTACTGTTGTTGTTTTTTTTTTACTTATAGTGTTAAGCTTCGATATTCACAATGCTGTCTTGGATATCTGTCCATGTGCTAATTGTTACTATGTTATCTAATTCAGTGGTTAAATAGATACAATTTATTTCCACTCCCACATTTAGAATCTTACAGTTAGTTTGAACACAAACTATTGGCAAAAGTGAATTCCCGTTTTTTTTAGGCTTTCTTGTTGTATAAAAAACTAAGGAGAGCCAGTTACAAGCATGACAGGGTTTGTTTGTTTCGATTGTTTATTTTTGAAGTCTAATAAAAAGCCCATTAACCTCTGCACCCTTGAGTCCTTCATCTCTTGCCTCACCTGACAATAAGTAACATTATAAATATTTTATATTTTAAATGTCATTTGTTTTATACATAGTATATATTTTAAGACCCTACGACATTTGACATTGATAGTGATTTGTCACATATATAATTTAAACATATGTTGACTAAAGATATATGTCAATATATGGAATTTCTGATGCTGTGCATATATGTGCATTTATGTTTTTACTCTATATGAGCATATTAGGATATTTCATATATGAGACCTATATGTCAAAATATGTATTATACATTCATAAACATATATAATATATGGGATACATTTATATGTCAATATATGGAATTGTTCCAATTTCTAATATGTTTCATATATGTTTTTACTTTATATATCACATATATCGCATATATTGATATTTCATATATACACATATATTGCATTTCCGTATGGGTAATTTGCAGTAAGTGTCGTCTAGCAACTCTCTGTAGACTTGAGCTGGAAAAACCAAACTCTGGTCAGGCCAATCACATCGTGTATAGAGTCGGTCAGCGGGCTTAACATAATGACGGCCGAGTTGTGATGGTTTTACGTGCTACTTAAAAACAAAGAAGCTGGCGAACTGCGGTCATTCGAATCGACTTTGGCCGCGATTCTGGAAGACTTGCTGTCAAGCTTTTCTTTGAGAAAAGAACAAAGAACGGCACTGAAGTCATTCTTAAAAAAGGAAGACGTGTTCAAAGTCGAAAGTTTAATCTATCAACTAGCTCCGCTTCACGTTGCTCTGGTTGGTTGTAGCGCTATCCTATCGTGTGCAGAGGGAGTTTGAAAGACAACCGTTTATCCCGCCCCTCGGATTGAGCTGTCAATGGTGAGTTTCCAGACCAAACATCTTGATGTGGGACTGGCTTGTCAGGCTAGTATAATAGTATAGTATAATTAAAGTAGCTCACTTAGCATAGCATTGCACTTGTTATGCGGAACGATAAAATAAGATTAAATCTAAAGTATAGTCTCTTTTGTCCACTTTCAACCACTTCTCTCCTGATTTCTCAGAGGGGAGGTTCTATGGGCTCCCTTTTAAAACTATACACACACTATTGCTATGCTTGTTTATTCAGTTACTTGCACTCTTTTCTGACCACAACCTTATATCAAAACAGACCTGCGACCCATTTTTGAGTTGTGACCCCTCAGTTAAGAACCACTGCATTAGCATGTTGGCGTCCTGTTTGTTAAAGAGTGTTAAGTCAATACAAAGACATAAATAGACATTCTGCGGCGCGGAACGCACAAATGACGCAAATTCATTGCTTGACGCGCGAAACGCGCAAGCTGAAAAATTTGCACTTTGGCGGATATCCATGTCGTGTTAACCAATCAACCTGGAGCTGTACGATGCATCTTCATACTTTATAGAAACGGATAAAAAGGATCTTGCTTAGAAGAAAGTGGAGATTGAACAATCTGGTAAGTTGCAAACACTCTTTTCTTATTTTGAGCTATATATAGGCTGATTTCAGGGTGACCATTGAGATGCCCAGTCACCCTAAATTCACCCTATTGAGTAGGGGTGTAACGATTCGTTTAACAACGATACGATTCGTATCACGATTTGAGTTTGTTGATACGATTTAAGGACAATATTGGTTCATTTAAAACGATATGATCCGAAACAATTCAGTGACTTAAAATCAATTCAGTAACTTTTTAGCCAAAAATTTATATCAGTGTGAAAGTTTTATTTCAATCGAATCGTTGTTAAAACGAATCGTTACACCCCTGCTATTGAGGCTACAAGCTAGTTAAAGCCGGCGAATTGATTTTATTCACAGTATTTTAAAACGATCCATGTCAGCCATTTCACAACGAGACGAGCCGCCTTGTAGAAACCCCTCCCATGATGTGAATTCGCTTCTGTTGTGAAGTAAATGTCGTGCGAATGAAGTGAGTAAACTCAAAGTGTTCACGCGTCCAACTACGCGCAAATAGCGCAATTTATTTGTGTCTGGTGTGAAGGCCCCATTACACCTTTGTGGATTCCTGTAAACAGAAGTGGCCATGAAGACATTTGAGAAAAGTTCTCACCTTCTTCATCAGCTGCTGAGTATCTTGAACTTGAGGTTAATTGCAACTAATTAAGTCAAATATTACAGCCAATTAAGCAAAGTGTGAAATACAAAGTCAAAGAAATGTCCCTGTGCTTCGGCATCATGCTTTTCAAAAGCGGCCCTCTATCCATTCATTTATTCATACTCACTGTATCTCTCTCTCTCTCTCCTTCCCCTTTTTTTGTTCTGGTTTTATCCCTCCCCTGCTAATGGACACCCCCCATGTCTGGCTAATCAAAAATCAATTAAAAACACCTCGACGCCAAGTCTCGAGAGCTACCCCGGCTGAGGGAAGGATAGAAGCGCTTCCCGCACTCTCTGTCTCTCTCAAGCACACACACTCTCTCTCTCTTCCTCTCGTGATCTCTCCTCTCTCCTCCACTCCCAGGCTCCGCCCTCCTGTCTACTGGAAGTTGGGAACATGATTTACGAGAAGCGAGGACGTAATTTATATATTTTTTTCCTTGTGCATCCTCTCATTTATTTATTAGATTTCTCTTCCTGTCTCTGGTGGAGAGGAGGATGGGATTAGTGGATAGTGGTTGAGGGGCCAGACCAGCTGACTGGCAGGCCTGCAGACATGGAGCAGATCTGTCCCTGGCTTAATATCATTAGCACTACTGCTGCTGTCCCCAAGTGGACACAAAGCACACACACGCAGACAGACCAAAACATTAAAACTATTAAAACCGTCTGCTCCAGAGTATAAATCTGCTGAAGTTTGTGTACGAGAGTGCACACATATAAAAACATTATTTATGTGGGTGTGGCTGAACACAGCAAAGATCAACAAGAATTGAAACTGCAAAAAGCCTTTAATTGTTAGTATTTAATAAACTAAATTAAGGCCGATTCACACTGCACTGAAAGACAGCAACAGACACTTTGTCGGGTTATGTTGGAATAGCATCTTACTCCTGTCAGTATTTGTGGTCATAGCTTATATTCGTCTACTGAACATCCTGATTTGGTGATCGTTGGGCAAAGTCCCTTTAAAGCTGCACTATGTAACTTTTTTGTCCACTAGAGGGCGTCTATTCAAAACAAAGGCGTAGTTTGATGACGCAAGTTTGAGCTCAGAATCTTGGGACATGTGGTCTTCACCTCACAGCCTGTGGAGAGGAATCAGGTTAGGACTCGGGCAGAAATCATGTTGATGGATGTGATTATTAACGTTACTGTAGTGTGAAGCAGAGCAGGACCGAGTGTTGAGGAGCTGAGCAAGGCCGCTGGAGTGATTGTTACGCAAACACACGCCTCGCGAGCAGCGGGACTTTTATTATGACGGGACACAGTCGCCGGCGCCATTTCCTCTTTTCCGGTCATGTGTATGAGGAAATGCAGCTCTGTTTATCATATTAGACACATTTAAGCCCTCAGACGTCCCGGCTCATTGGTTAAAATAGCAATTTTCTCACAATTTACAAATAGTTGGAAACATTTGGGCTATTGTAAGAACTCAACTGAACAAAATATATAACACTAGCCTGGTGGTTTTTGGATATTTTACTGCAAAAACACTACATACTGCACCTTTAAAGATGCCATGTGTAAAAATATACCCCTTTACAGCCCACGTGATCAAAGAGTTGCGCGCGCATTTTGGCAACGGAAGTGGTGTTGTTCGCTAGTGGTTCTAACGTGTGAGCAACTCTGAAAGTTTATCAAAACGGTTTCCCAGCATCAAACTTTCTGGCTGTTGCGTTTTTGGTTGCACTCGCTATTCCACCAATGGGCTTAAGTTTTAAAGGATTCCGACAGGATCACGGCCGTTTCAGAAGAACCGGCGGTACCTGTGGCTGCAGGCGATTAAATACATTGATTGGAACGAGGACATAAAAATGCTCGCATAAAAAAATCATTTGTAAAACATTTACTGCACTTGAAACTTAATTATTTATAATAAACCTCCCAACATTGGCGGCCACTGGTGTGTATAACGTTATTGTACCCCCCATCCCCAGATTATCATATCAATAATCACACTACTTATCAATTTCATTTGTAATGATTTTATTAATAGTTTAATTGCAAAATAACCATCTGAGAAATGTATGCAAGCAACATAGTTGCTATTAAAGTACTATAGCATTACAAAATTAAACTTTAAACAGAAGTGTGTCAACATAAAATGTAAGGAAAAGGATAAATGTATGTCTGTGTGAAGAATAAGAATAAATGTAGAAAATTGTATTGGACATTCTGTACATGCCCACAGACAACATATTCATAAGCATCCAGTGATTTATATGCTTGTCTCGGGTGTACACGCTCGGTTTCTCGACTAAATACGTATATATCCGACCACTAAGTTATATCTGGCCATCTGCTAACGTCTTCTATCCACTCCACTATAGTACACTGATCTGGTAGCCGAATACCATTTGATAAAGTCAACTTTTTAAAATAACTTTCTCGGTTTGTGTTGCTTAATCCGCTCACGTAGCTTGACATGCTGCTGATTCTCGCCACTGTTTGTTGCCAAAATGCGCGCGCATACGTTGCTACGTCATGATTGTATACAAACAGTAAAAGGGTCTATTGAGGTAAAAATATCCCAAAAATGACCTACACGCGTACCAAAAGAATGAGAAGAAATAATGGCGATGATGTCATTAAAAAAATGTCAAGTTATAGTGCTGCAGAGATATCAACCTTAATTAGCAGTAGCATTACTAGCCCCGGCCCGACAGGTATCGTAATAGGTCTCGGCCATGGGAGGTGGTATGCGGGCAACATAACCACCAGCCAACCTGGCGTACTTGAACCTGATGTTGTGTGGAAAGAACAGCCTACTACTTCATTTCAGTTCAGGAAAGAGAGCGGACGGATGGCCGAAGCCCTTGGCCCCTTAAATGTATCTGATATGATAAAAATAGCTGTTTTTGCCTGACCGAAAAAAAGCGGAAGTGCGGGTGCCCGGCGACTGTGTCCCGTCCCGTCATAATAAAAGTCCCGGTACTCGCGAGCTGTTAACAATAGGCGCCCTCGAGTGGACGAAAAGTTGCATAGTGCACCTTTAAAGCAAGTCATTTCAGTCAGCGGCCATCTCTGAAATGCCACTCGGGCAGCTATTTCAGTCAGGCAAGTGCAGCTTCTATCTCTTTGAATGGGGAAATGTCAAATTCTCCAAAGCTGTTCAACAAGCTAAGTTTTTATTTACAGTCCCCAATTAATTAATTTTGTTTCTGGATGGGTGGGTGGATGGATGGATGGATGGATGGATGGATGGATGGATGAGTGGGTGGGTGTATGGATGGGTGGAAGGGTGGGTGAGTGGGTGTATGGATGGATAGATGGATAGATGGATGATTATAAAAATACATACATACATACATACATACATGCAATTTAAAATGATTATGCATTTAAAAATTTCAAAAACAACCCACTTGTATCACGACAACAGAAGATAAGAGAGCAGTTATTAAAAAGTATGATACTTATCAGAGTTTGTAATAACTGCTCTCTTATCTTGATATTTTATTATTAACATAATTTGTCCTTGTTTTGATTAGCTTGTTTTTTTCCCAAATAAATATGCTGGACTGGTTAATTAAGCAAGCTGATAAATATTCATAAAAGACTTCTGACTCTAAAATCTGATTTGATGTGCCACTTTCAAAAGTGTTTCATCACAGTTGATATACACACACTGACTGTGTGTATGTGACATAAAAGAAAATTTGTATCTTTCATGTAGTGCACAAACAATGACACATACACAAGGCCAACAACACACATGATCACATGTGAACTCAGGCAGAAAACAGCCTTTAGTTTAGGTGTGAATGGGGTCTAGTCCAGCGGTATAGTGGGAGAAAAGGGCTTCATCATTGTCATCTGTCTTTAAGGATAAATCTGAAGTACTGTGCCCTGTCTCTTTACACTTATTTGCACTTCCTCTCTACCAAACAAGGTGTTACTGATCCATGCAGCACAGGCGACTAGGACAGCATGTAACCTCTCAATACATGGCCCCATCCTTCCATCAACATTGAGCACAGAATGTCTAGCATGCTCAAATTACACAGCCTGCACCGGGAGCGAGGGAGAGATAGAAATCAGAGAAAAACAGGACAGGACAGAGGTGGGGACGAAGATACAAGATATGAGGGGCTAGCTGAGGTGTTGCGAGCCTTTCAGTCCTGTGGATTAGGGTCCCCAATAAATAAAAGAATAGATAGTGAACTGCCTAAAACGAGTCATCAGCAATTCCAGTCTCACTTCCTGTTATACCTATGTAACAATGTAACACATTTGCACAATGCCTAGTATGGTCTTCATTGGCTGCCTACGAACAATGTCTTCTTTGACCCTTAAAAACTGGAGTTGTAGCTGAGACTTGAAGAGTTTGGTTTGTGTTGTTGACATGTCGAGAAGACCGTGTTCTCGGCACTACATGCATTTCAAAAGGCCATCGTTATTGTTTGTATAAAGTACTGAGGAAAATCTGGAGCTGACATGCCGATATGCTAATGAGCGTTTGGCTTCTGACACATCTGACCAATGAGAGCAGAGAGGACCAGTCACAACAGACTGAGCCATCTGACCAATTGGAGCAGAGTGTTGCACATTTTTCTGTAGTTAATCGTTATTAATCACACCTAACATTAAAGGGATAGTTCATCCAAAAATTGGGTTGAACCTCAACCATTGGTCGTATAATGCATGTCAACGGGGTGTGTTTCTATAAGAGCAAAACACACAGACATACGAATCCATATTAAACCCTGTGGCTCATGGCGACACATTGATGCCTTAAGACACAAAACGAACGGTTTCAAATGCCATTTCTTCCATAGAGTAAGGTCAAAAACCCGGCGCGATCATTGCTATAGATCCCAAATTCAGTATCTCAGAAAATTTGAATATTACTTCAAAGAAAGGATTTTTTGAAATCTTGGCCAACTGAAAAGTATGAACATGAAAAGTGTGAGCATGTACAGCACTCAATACTTAGTTTGGGCTCTTTTTGCCTGAATTACTGCAGCAATGCGGCGTGGCATGGAGTCGATCAGTCTGTGGCACTGCTCAGGTGTTATGAGAGCCCAGGTTGCTCTGATAGTGGCCTTCAGCTCTTCTGCATTGTTGGGTCTGGCATAGCGCATCTTCCTCTTCAAAATACCCCATAGATTTTCTATGGGGTTAAGGTCAGGCTAGTTTGCTGGCCAATTATGAACAGGGATACCATGGTCCTTAAACCAGGCACTGTTTGCTTTGGCACTGTGTGCAGGTACCAAGTCCTGTTGGAAAATGAAATCTACATCTCCATAAAGTTGGTCGGCAGCAGGAAGCATAAAGTGCTCTAAAACGTCCTGGTATACGGCTGCGTTGACTCAGAAAACACAGTAGACCAACACCAGCAGATGACATGGCACCCCAAACCATCCTTGACTGTGGGGACTTTTCACTGGACCTCAAGCAACATGGATTGTGTGCCTCTCCTCTCTTCCTCCAGACTCTGGAACCCTGATTTCCAAAGGAAATGCTAAATTTACTTTCATCAGAGAACATAACTTTGGACCACTCAGCAGCAGTCCAGTCCTTTTTGTCTTTAGCCCAGTCGAGACGCTTCTGACACTGTCTGTTGTTCAAGAGTGGCTTGACACAAGGTATGTGACAGCTGAAACACATGTCTTGCATACGTCTGTGCGTAGTGGTTCTTGAAGCACTGACTCCAGCTGCAGTCCACTCTTTGTGCATCTTACCCACATTTTTGAATGGGTTTTGTTTTAAAATCCTTTCCAGGGGGAGGTTATCCCTATTGACACAGAGCTCTGTGAACAGCCAACCTCTTTTGCAATGACCTTTTGTGTCTTGGCCTCCTTATACAAGGTGTCAATGGTCGTCTTTTGGACATCTGTCAAGTCAGCAGTCTTCCCCATGATAGTGTAGCCTACAGAACTAGACTGAGAGACCATTAAAGGCCTTTGCGGGTTTTAAGTTATTTAGCTGATTGGAGTGTGGCACCAGGTGTCTTCAGTATCTTTCAGTACTTTAAGAAATGTTCTTAAATTTCATTTTTGGGTGAACTAACCCTTTATGTCATTAATGACTCACCCTAATGTCGTTCCACACCCATAAGACCTCCGTTCATCTTCAGAACAATATTTTATAGTTTAAGATATTTTATATTTAGTCCGAGAGCGTATCTAAGTGTATGCACACTATACTGTCCATGTCCAGAAATGGAATAAAAGCATCAACAAAGTAGTCCATATGTCAATCAATCCGCTGATTCATGGCCGTTTGAATCTTTATTTGAGGTTTGAAAACAAATGCGGAAGAGAAGACAATGCTGAATAAAGTCGTAGTTTTTGCTATGTTTGGACCAAAATGTATTTTTGATGCTTCAAGAGATTCTAATGAACTAACTGATGTCTCATATGGACTACTTTGATTGTTTTTATTCCCTTTCTGGACATGGACGTTATAGTGTGCCTACACTAAGATACGCTCTCGGACTAAATATAAAATATTTTAAACTGTGTCTGAAGATGAACGGAGGTCTTACGGGTGTGGAACAACATTAGGGTGAGGAGTTAATGACATCAATTTCATTTTTGGGTGAACTAACCCTTTAAGAAAATTTTACCAAATTAATTATAGCCTTTTATTATTGAATAGGCTTTAAAAAATCTTTACATTTAAACAAAGTAATAAAATCTTCACATAAACATATAATAAATGTTACATTTAGCTGTGTCTTTAACATAGGAGGGCTCAACACTAAGGATTTCTTAGCAGTGAGAGAAAATGGACTGGGGGGAAAATGAAGTAAAGACAAAGAGCAGCGGGTTTTTAAATCATGCACATTTATCGCAAATGCTGGGAGGCTGAAACAGTTGAGGAAGTGAGTTGCCAATGAGAAAGGACTTTGATGGACAGAAGGAGACAACGCGGGCTGGCTTTTGATGGATGGCGACACAGTTAGTAAATATACACGGACCCAACCCCTCCTCTTTGTCCCTGCTGCCTCAGCACCATCCAAACCATTTGCCTCCTTCCTCCGCTCCAGAAAGGTTAAGTCACGACAATATTGCCCCAGATCATGAAAATATTAGCAATACTTCTTTCACTGCCACCCAGGGCAAACCCATCCATCTTCCCACCGGAGACGGCAAAGAAAGGAAAGGAGCTTAAGAAGCGGAGGAGAAGCGTGCTAGACTACTTTTCCAAGAGATCTGTTTGTATAAATCCAGGAAATCTCTGTCCTGTGGAGATTGCAAGAGACAGGGAAAGAGGATTGAGGGGAGCGCCGCTGTGGAAGCAGTACCGTTAAGGTCGGGTGGCACATTACACATGGAGGAGCTGTTGGCCTGCTGTGTCCATTTTCCATATCTGTGCTTGACAGAGGGGAAAACCGTGCTTGCTTGACGTAAATCCCAAGCAAGCCACAGTCAATTACATTAGCCTAAAACACCCGTTTTCCAAAATAGCTTCTGATAAAACCATTACAATTTGTCCCACCAGAAATGCTGTTCGAAGCCACCAAAATAAAATTTATTCTCAGATGCATATCAGTTCATGCAATTATACACAATATCCAATTTCTTTGTTTTCTGCCTCAAAGCATGTAGAGAAAAGTGCTCACAGTTTCCATGCAAGGGCCAATGACAAAAAAATGCGTTGGTTTAATGTGGATTTGGAAATAAATTGTTTGTTTGTCTGTTTATATTAGGAAATAATAGTAAAGATTAAGCCATTAAGCCAAGTCATCATAGAAATTACGGTAACTCAATACGGTTGCACTATGCATTGATTCATGCTTAACTAATGTACAGTAAATCATGAGATAATGTATGACTCATGAAGAACTAAACCATGTATTAATGATTTCTGCATTAGCAACTAATGAACATTTAATAGATTAAGTAATATATGAATATCTATATATTAAATGTGCCATAATGCATTAATTCCACAACACTTTGACCACAACAGGTTAAAGCTATGTGTCCTAACAAGTAAAGCCATAACATAATTATTCCTTTGTAAATCATTAGCTAATGATTCATTAAAGCAGATAATTGGAAGTTGCATGGCTTTTGACCTGATGCGGTAATTAGTATGTACATTTTCACTCTTAGTTAATATATGTCATTAAGGAGTTGATACATTATAACATGTTTCATTAATAGCAATTCATATATTATTTAATCTTTTAATCGTATATAATCTTCATTTGTTGCTGATGCAGTAATCATTAATAAATGGGTTAGTTCACCATTAGTGATTAACTCATGATTATCTGTGCATTAGTTAAGCATGAATTAATGCATATTAGTGCACCCGTATTGTAAAGTGATTCTGAATTAACAGTAAAAATTCCCTCGTACTTTGTAACAAATCCTTCCCCCGCGGGTCAAAATGACCCGAAGACCTAATATTATACTTTTTTTTTCTTCCATAAATCTGGAAGATATAGATTTGATCAATACATAATAAAAACATATATAATTTAAGCACATTCTTAACATTCTTCCAACTTAAATTCAAAATAACTTTATGCATAATACTTTTAATTCAGCTCATCAGTACATCAGCACCTGCTGCTGTGTTTCAATCAGGACGTTTTTAAAATGCTTAACCCGTGAATAACCCTGTATGGGTTGCACTAATAAGGATTACATTAAAGGAGTACTTCAGCTCTGGGAAGAGGATTCTGTATTTAAACTGGGTCATCAATGTAGTAGAAATGCGAAATTATTTTTGAATGTGGTGCCTTCTAGACTGAGAAAAGACAGAGAATGTATTTTTGTCTAATGGGGATGAAATACTACAATTCCCAGAATGCTTTGCTGCCCTGTGAAGCCACCAACTACTGGATTACTGTGACTGAGTTGGAGAAGACGCTACAATTAAAAACTGAACGTGTCTGTTCAATATAATGAGTGAGTCACCACGCGAGTATCACAGCACTCAGCACTGACTGCAGGAGTCAGATAAATGAGCTGATGAGCTCTCATGATGAGAGCTGAGGTAATCGCGACTACACTCGTGGCATACATTCACAACGCGAGTTCAGTCTGGCACGTTTCAGCTCATGCCTTTGCAAGCTTAACTTTCATAGAAATTAATTTGAGAAGTTAAAAGACTTACATTGCTCACCATTGCTCCATTTAAATGAGTGCCCGTAGCTGCGAGCTGAGCTGTGAGTGTGATCTCCATCCCCCATGAGCGGGTTCAAAACATGCGGAAATGGCTCCCTCTGCTGGCTGTAGTCTTTAGCCTTTGGCCAAACATTCCTCCTATGATGCAAATATCGTCAATTTCCGTCATAGGAGGATTTTTCCAGAAATAAAATGCATAAATCTCTTGTCTCAGGGGGATATGAGGGGGGAAAGCACAATCATTTGAATATACTCCAAGGTTTCTACTGATACAAAGCCATATGCTAATCGCTGAAGTAACCCTTTTGAGTGAAATGTAACGCTAATCTAGGATTTGTTGATATGGGTTTTATTTTGTTGCACAAGTTGTTGCACCACTTTATTTTAAACACAGATTAACTCTGCAGTGAGTTTTGATTCATCGTATGTCTTTCTCTTTAACACCAGTGCTATGGGGCTGTCAGTATATTATAAAAGTACAACTCAGATTTTAATTTTGAGATTTTTTTAAATATTGCTACTCTGGCAACAGCACCTGCTGTTTTATTACTATGTATTTTAAAGTGTGCTATTTTAGACTTCATACAGAAAAGTGCGCATGGCTTACATCTAGACATCCTCCATCCGGATAGACTGCATCAGTTACGCAAATGTCCTTAAAACTTTGAATACCTCTGGTACAAAAATGACTTAAAGCAATGTCATTATCAAAAACTAAATTAAAAACATAAGTGAAACTACTCAAAAGTCAGATAACGTTATGTTTGCAAGACACCGAACGGTTAGATTTAATTAGATTTAGCTGAGCATGGCACTAGGCGAGGGCTTCAAAAACCTGGCCAAGGCTTTCTGAGGTAAAACATCCCTCTTTCATAATCTTTGGATGACTTTGCCTCAGGAAATGACTTCTGTCACAAATCTACTGCCCTAATCACAATCCATCACCTACTATTTTAAATCACTGTGTTTTCAAATAAACCGTTTCCCCCGAAAGGAGTCCGCTGCAAGGTGAGTCGGGCTTTTAAAATCAGTCAACGTGCACTTCTGGCTGATAATTTCCCTCCTTTCCTAAAATGAAATAAGCAAAATCTCACAGTTCATCAAGAAATAGTTTTCCCATCATGAGTGTGTCCTTGTCCCTCCTCGCTTATGTTGGAGGACTGTCAGTCTCGCTCTCTCTCTGAAGCTTGTCTAATCGCTCAAGACGCGAAATAAGCCTCTGAAAATATGAGTTTCTGGCACAATGAACATGGGAATGTAATATTTACCTTTTTTTATTTTCTAGCGCTCTATTCAAAAACAATACTACAAGGATACATTGTAGGTGTCCAATTCCATCTAAAGGTCGGCGGCTCTTTGTTCGAACACTTTTTGAAAAAATCTTGAGTCGGAAAAATCTTTATCGCGCGCTCAAGTGGAAATGTGTTCCTCCCAAAGGTGATGCCATATCTCAAATAAACATAAAGCAAAACCATTCATACATGCACACATGGACGTTCTTGCAGAGTCTCCCACTCTGCCTTTGTGCTCTGAGATGAATGAGAGGCAGCATGATAAAGTCAAATACTTTGAGGTGTAATTAAATAAATAACATATGAGTGCATATGAGAGGCACATGATGTTCTGTAACGCCCACATCTAGAAAACACACTCTCCAACCTCTGTAATTAAAACTAGTCCGATCTGAATAGTGCTTTAGTTCTGAGTTCATTGAGTTGAGTTGACTTGAGATGAGTTTATTTTGATATTAAAAAATGTATTGGACCAATGAATATTTAGTTGCTACAGTACAGTAACAAACAACTTTTATACACATCTGATTGTCTAAACTGCGCCCGCCTAGTTCCGTGTTGTTTAATTTTGAAAAATTGAGTAGTTGAATTTTAGTCACGTTATGTTTTTGCTCGTTCCAGACAAGAAATGCATGTTTGAATGAAAGGGTGTTTCTGGTGTATTTGTTTCAACTTCTCAGGAAAATGTAAAATCGGTCTGAGCTAAAGAAATGTATCGTCTTTTACAAGTAAAGCTTCGTATTACTTTATAGACCTTTCTGACCCATTTCGAACAAAGTCAGACTAAAACAAAGTTAGTTTGGAGTGCTTTTTGGGAGTTCGAAACTATGGTGAGCGAGCCATGTTCAGTTCACTTAGCTTTGTCGCAGCCACAACAACCATGAGCTATTAACTCATGGGAAAGTGTCGTGGTCACAAGATTCTTTTAACATTTCTTGATAAACTTAATTTGAATGCTTGCTGTCTATAGGCACCATTGCTACAAGTGAACCTTCCAAAAAAAAAAGTTCCTCATATTTTCACTATTTCGCAAAAGTGCTAACATGAAAAATTGTGAATTTGTTTGCATTTAACTGAAAAATCAGCCTGGTCTCATCGTTAATACGTAGGTATTAATACGTTACTTTCAAAGAGACAAAACGTACGTCTTAGTACGTTTGGAGAAGTGCTAAAATGTCAAATATAGACGTATTTGCAACATTTAAACGTAGTATTATTACATTTTTACAGCTAAAAAACGTAAAATATTTACGAATCCATCATGAAATCTTTTTTGTTAAGAATACAAAACTTTATACTGGTAAAAACATTTTTTTTTTTTTATATATCATAAAGATATCTATATAATTTCCCTTTGACCATTTTATTGATTAATGTACGATCCCTTATCAGGGGTACTCAAGTTCAAAGGCCAAGGGGGCCACATTTAAATCATACAAAATGTGAAGGGCCACAAATTTGCATCGTACGACTTTATTTAAAACAATATTTACAGTTTTTACTTTAGAAATGCAGTTTATCTTGCTATGTAAGTCTTGCTAGTATTTGTCCTATTTAAATTAATACTGAACATGAAAATGTAAATTTAAATCTGGAATAAAAAGTGGATTAACAATTTTTTGCAATATTAATGCAAAAAAGAGCTCATACTCAAACAGAGTATTAAAAATATTAAAATATATAAAAATTGTACACACAAGCAAAGTAAGAACTAATACAACAACTAAGAAACAAATGTGTAGGCTACAAAGTTGCACAAGTCAGGATTAGTGTAAAAATGCGTGTTAAACTCACAGCTCGAGCAGTGATGAAGCGCAGCATTATAAACAGAAACGCTCTGAGTCAAGAGCTGCTCGCGTCAACACTGCACTTTGCTTAATTAAATATCTTCGAATCGTTTCGTTTAAAACTGGACATTTCAAGCTTTATATTTCTCATGTCTGTGAGGCGAGAAGCCTGCTGAGTTTCGGTTTATTTATGAGACGCGCGCTCCAGTTCATGAGCAATGAAAGCCATCACTCCCACGACTTCACCTCGCGATTATAGTCTGCTATTTGCTTTTTATTGATTAAATCCAGGCAATTGGCTTTAGAAACCTTTTTTAAAATTAAGATACAATTTAAACAAAACGAAAGAATGCTTTCTACAAAACAAAACTTAATATTAAACTAAATATAACCTCCAAAATCATTTCTGACCCACTCGCATCTTTTCACCCATCATAATCAGATGAAATGTAAAAATAATATTATAATATTTAAACATAAATATGAAGGAAAAAAACACATTGTTTAATGGCTACAACAAAGTAAGCTACAGATAAATGTCTGAGCTGGATTGAAAGACGATGTCCTGTAGCTTACTAATGTAAATTAATAAAAATGTATACAAAAATCCATATATCTTTTCATTTAATTATAAAATTCATAGTAATGATTTATAAAAAAGAAAACTAAAACCAGTGTGAAATAAATGCTTTTAACTAGATTTGGCTGAGCGCGGGCGGTAAGGTGTGTGTGCTACTCGCGTGTGTGCGGATTGCGGGTGAATAAAACTATTTGCGGGACTCCCGCAAAATAGAAATATCTAAAAAATAAAACATCTAGAAACAAATAAATTGTTATTCATCTATTGCACAAAACCAAAAAGAACAACTAAAACGAAATAAAAAAAGATTTACAGGCGCACGCAGGCAGAGTATAACACGTTTTTGCTGCATTGTGCAATGTAACCAATATGTGTTTATTTCTGGAACGTTATGGCCAAACAGATGTATTTAAGATAGAATCCACTCAAAGGAGTTTTTTGCGCAGTGCTGAATGTCAGGATTCCGGTGTGATTTGCTCTAATTGTTTGTCTACCCCTTGTTTTCCACATGTACACTCTCTGTCTCCTCCCTCCTCGTTATCTCTGATTGCTTTCCACCGTTGTCTCGTGTTCATCTCTCTATTTAATGTCCTGATGTTTTGTTCTCATTGCGCGTTCGTTGTTTCCTCCTGTGTGATCGCTGCCGTGTGTCGTCCGGTTCGTGTTTATTTTTTGTTTGTTTCTTTTTGTTTTTGCATTCACCTTTTGTTTTGCCTCCAGGACTCAGCTGAGACTGTGTTTGCCCGGGCCGTTCTCCTATCACCTGTTTGTTGGATCTCTGTGAGTCTCTCTCTCTCTCTCGTCCTCCCCTGTGGATTCCTCCTTGGATCTTTGGATTTCCGCTGTCTAGCGTATCTCACCACTAGACTGAGCTGCCTTCTTCGCTTCCCTTCGGTACTGTGTATCCTGTGAACTTTCGTTTGTCTTTCAACGTTGCTCATCGGTGTGTCTTGCCTTTAGACTGGATCCGGTTGAGCGTGTATTGAGTTCCAGGGAACGCCGCATTACTGAGTTTTCTCCAGCTGCTGAGACTCGAGGAGGACTGTTCAGTATCGATTGGGAGCATCACACTACCGAGTTTTCTACTGCTGCCCTGAGACCCGAGGAGGACTGTTCAGTATTCAGTGACACTTTAACCTGAGATCCGTTGTGGATATTTCCTTCACTTTCTGCTCTCATCTTTCTAATAAACTTGTTAACTTGCATCAGATTCCAAAGTCTCGTTCCTCACAGAACGAACGCGCCACAGAATGGAGTCTGCAAGCGGAGAGTCTGTTCAGGCGGCCTTGGCCCAGCAGGGGGCCAGATTGGACCAGCATTCCTCCTTACTCACAGAGGCTTCCCATGATTTCCAACTACTATCTGGTCGAATAACTGAGATCCAGAACAGGTTGGAGCAGGTGGCACAGGTTGTTGGGAGAGGAGAGGGTTCTTCTTCTGCAGCTGAGAGTCAGAGCGGATCTGAACGTGAGCCTCAGGCAGTTAATCCTCCCAATTATGATGGCGACGCCAAGACCTGCAGAGCTTTTCTATCACAGTGCTCCCTAGTTTTTGCGCTCCAACCTCGGAGGTATGCTGCTGAGGTATCGAAGGTAGCATATCTCCTTACTCTTCTAACTGGCAGAGCGCGAGACTGGGGAATGGCAGTCTGGGAGGCACAGGACCCTTGTTGTTCATCATTTGAGTCTCTTCGTTCTGAGATGATCAAACTTTTCGACCGGACGGTACAAGGTGATTTAGCTGCGGCTGAATTGACCCATCTCACGCAGGATGGATCTTCTGTCACAGATTACGCTATTGAGTTTCGGACCTTTGCTGTGTCCAGCGGGTGGAACGATGCTGCCCAGAAAGCCCAATTTTTGAGAGGTCTCAACGAGAACATACAAGATGAGATCGCGTCTCATGATCTTCCCGTCTCTTTGGAAGCAGCTATCGATCTGGCTCTTCGAGTCGAGGCCCGTCACAGGCAGCGGAGGGTTCGTCGCTCATTTCAACATCTTCTCTTCGACCCTTCGTTGCGTGCAAGTGACAACACCTCTACATCATCTTCCTCCTCAGGAGAGCCTATGCAACTGGGCCGGCTCCGGCTTACTGCTGAGGAGAGACAACACCGACTCGTTAACAGCCTTTGTCTTTATTGTGGTAAACCGGGGCATAGGGCTCTAAACTGTCCGGTAAAAGGGACCGCTCGCCGTTAGCTCCGGGAGTATCGGTGGGCGTTTCTCAGATCAGCTCTTCTCTCGGATCCCATACCTTGCTGGCTGTCTCCATCTACTTTGATAATCATGTGTTTCACTCACAGGCCCTGCTGGACTCCGGTGCCGAGGCGAGTTTCATGGACGCGTCTTTAGCCGAGTCTTGGGGCATTCCTGCTGTGCCTCTTACGGATAAATTATCTGCTTTTACATTAAAGGGTCAACACATGGCAGAGATCAGTCACCGCACTCCCTCTGTAAGTCTTTTTGTCTCTGGCAATCATCGTGAGGATGTAAATTTTTTTTTGTTACATTCTTCCCAGTCACCCATTATTTTAGGGCACGACTGGTTGATTAGACATAACCCTCACGTTGATTGGCAGAATAGTGTTGTCTTGTCATGGTCACCGTCTTGTCATGTTTCTTGTCTTGGTCCTGCTCCTTCTGGTCCTATTTGTCCTGTTTTACAGGTTCCTGCGGTTGATATATCGGGGGTTCCGACGGAGTATTCCGATCTACATCGGGTGTTCAGTAAGGCCCGAGCTACGTCCCTGCCTCCTCACCGGTCGTATGATTGTGCTATCGATCTCCTCTCAGGTACTTCTCCGCCTAAGGGTCGCGTTTTTTCCCTTTCTGGTCCTGAAAGAGAGGCCATGGATAAATACATTAACGAAGCTCTAGTCGCCGGTCTCATTCGCCGCTCCACCTCCCCCGCTGGGGCAGGTTTTTTCTTTGTTAAAAAGAAGGACGGCTCCCTTCTATGGAGCTTGAAATATGACAAAATGATCTGAATTTGAATTGTATAAATCTGAATTATTGACAAGTGTAATCTAACAAAACTGAATATTATGTTGCATTTTACATAGTTCTGAATTTGAATTTTTTAAAATGTTGAATATAGAACCTTTGAAATTGAACACATCTGAAATGTTTTTATGTCGAAATTGTTTAGACATGTATTTTCAAACAGCAGATATTTTGTTCTGAATTAATCAACTGGAAATATTCAGTTTTTGAAAATACAGATTCAAGATTTCAGATGAAGAAGAAATTCAGATCATCAAATTCAATATTCTAAAATACAGATCATCAAATTCAATATTCTAAAATACAGATCATCAAATTCAATATTCTAAAATTCAGATCATCAAATTCAATATTCTAAAATTCAGATCATCAAATTCAATATTCTAAAATTCAGATCATCAAATTCAATGTTCTAAAATTCAGATCGCAGAAATTCAGATCTTACAGAAAGTAGGCCAGAGGTCATCAGGGAAGAGTAAAGGATGTCAGAAAAATCCAATGGAGCACCATATCTGATCATTTCATTTACTATTTGTAATGGAAGAAAGAGAAAAGATCAAACAACCCCTTTATACTTTTTTGTTTATTTTAGATTAATGCACAGAAAAAGAGATTTCGGCTAGATTTCTCATTTTTCGTGCGTGATTTACAAATCGCTGATTAGTGAAGAAAATCTAAGCGTTTGACGTCATCTGTCGTTCTCCAGGGTTGAATCCAAAATCGCCCCCATAAACCCTCACTATTCCCTACTTTAGTCCACTAATACAGTTAACTCGAAAAAGTGAATGAATGTAGATGAAGGAGTTTTCTTTTGGGGGTGGGGGGTGAAGTTGTTAACAATAATAATGGGAAATGCTCTAATGATGCGTGACCTATTTTTTAACAGTCTATGGCGTGACAATCACAGATCACTGTAGCCCTCGGTTCAAACAAACGGCAGCGCTCATGACATGAACCAACCCACCCAGCAAAAACTCGTTGAAAAGACGTCGAAAAGACGACATTGCCAGACGTTTAAACAACGTTAAAATTTGGTTGAAAAGTGAAAGGTGAAAAGACGTATTTTTCAGGTCGTTGAAAAGACGTCTATACAAGGACGTCCCACTTGCGTCTAAATCTGGTTGTAAAGTGAAAGTTGAAAAGACGTCTTTTTCAGGCCTAATTTCAACCGCATATTAACGGTTGAAATTAGGCCTGAAAAAGACGATTATATAATATTTTAATTAATGTCAAAATAAGACAATAAACAAGAGTACACAAACTATGTGTTTATTGACACATCAAAAACAATTTTCATCAAACAGTGTAAAAACAATAATTGTGTGAACTATTATTACAAAAAATAACTTTTCTATATGTAAAATCTAATTTATACCTGTTATCAAAGCTGAACTCTTCAGTGTCACATGATCCTTCAAAAATCATTCTTGATTTGATGCCTTAAGAATCATTTATGATTAGTATCAATGCTGAAAACAGTTGTGCTTCTGCATATTTTTTGTGGAAACCATGATAGTTTTTCAGCATTCTTTAAATAAAACTTTCAAAAGAGCAGCATTTATACACACACACACACACAGTTTAAGCATTTACTGTAACTTTTGATCAAATCAATCCATCTTCTCTGAATTTTTTTTCTTCAAAATATTAAAACTTTATAAAACAGAACAATGACCAATTATAAAGACAAAGAACTCATTAAAGATTGTTCACCCAACAATTAAGATTGTCATTAATTACCCCTGTGTAGCTCCAAACCCGTAAGACTTTTGTGCAGAACACAAATGAAGTTTTAGCATATGCCTTCTGTGCACAAAAAACAAAACATTTTTGTTCACAAATGATGTATCTCTGAAGCATGTTCACAAGCATGCCTCAAGCCAACACAACACGGATGCATTGTGGTGCTCTCATGAACATGCATCGGATATATATATTTTGTGAAAAAATATGCTGATTATTTTTGCACACACAAAGCATTCACGTTGCTTCATAAAATCGAGGTTAAACCAATGAAGGCATGTGGGTTACTTTGATGTCTTTACTACCTTTCTGGGATAAACTGTGAAATGGAAGGACAGAAATCTCTCAGATTTAATTAAAAAGAAGATGAATAAAATTCTCACAGTTTGGAACAACATAAAGGTGGGTGATGAAATGTTTTGGTTAAATGTTATACATTAGGTAAATCAGTCAATATATCAATAAACCGCTTGTTCTTCTGCTCCTTCCACCATCCCAATCTGGATTATTGAACCACGACAGAAGCTTCCACTTTGAATACTTTAGCCTGGCTGTTTTTCTCCAGCATCTAAAGAGAGAAAGAAAACAATAACCCAAATGTAAATGTTAACACAAAACAAAACAATGGTTGTCTGTTAGTTTCCACCTGAGGGCACAAAAGACTGAACATGATTAATAGCATGAGAATAATTTACTAAAATTTTCAACACAGTTTTGTTACTTTCTCTACATTGCAAATGTTGTACAATTAAAATAACTACGCAAGTACTACAAAAAAGTAAACTACTGAAAAGGATGGTAGACTGGAAATATGGTCATCTTGTACTCACCCTCATGTCATCATCAAAAATTGAAACTGGGAACCTGCACACACTGTAAAAAGATGCAGTGGCCTTTGGTTTTATTTAGCTGTACAAACAAAAGGGAAACAAGATGACAACATCACTGATTATTCCAAAATATTTCATATTTCTGTGCAAATTAAAGTGTACTCATTCTTCATCAGTGATTATTGACTAATTAGTATGTGAGGGGTTCTCAACTCTTGACCCTCAAGGTCCAGTGTCATAAAGGATACGTCTCAGTCAGCTTCATAGTTTCCTAGGTTGTGAATTAGTATATTGTGTTTATGAATTCGGGCACTGGTAAGAACAGTGGCTCACTACAGATTGTTGACTATATATACACACTACTGATATTAATGAACAAGATAGATAGATAGATAGATATTAATATACATATATACATAGATATTAATGATGTATTTCTAATGCTATTTACAGTACATAATAATAAATACTGTTACATAAAAACCTTCCCTTTATTCAAAGAGATAGGAGCTGCTCTTGCATACCCGAGAAGCGTTTTAAAGATGACCACTGTGCGAAAGGACTTGTCTTAAAGGGACTTTGGTATAACTTACCAGTCATATGGAACATAATGTCTAGAGATGTTCTTCGACAGGAGTATGCTCCAACTCTAGTGCACGGCCATCAGCAAGGAAGAATCTACGAACATCTGTCACAGAGACAAAAATATTTAGTAGCCTATTCAATGTAAGGTTTATTATAAATAAATTATAGCAGCACAAACGCAGAATAGAAAAAGTAATTTACAGATATAAAAAAAAAAAAAAAAAATAGAATTAAAATTTTTTGGTTTACTTATTTAATAATACTAACACAGTGTCACTTATGTTTGTACATTAAAGCCTTTTTTTAAATAACTATATATATATTTGCAAAAGAAATTTACAGATGCATGGTGATATAGATGAAATATGATGTATATTCATATTTGATATAACGTTATATTGTGAAAAAATGCATGTGAAGTTCAAAGTGCTTTCTCAGATCACCTGTTTCCTTCTGTCTGTACCATTGGAAATTATATAATATATGCGGTAGGTAGAGGGTTTTTTCTTCTTCTGGAATCACAGAACAAATTGTATCAGTATTAGTGTACAACGTAAGATCATAACGTGTATGAAATCAGCTCATTTTCATGCTGTTTAAATGACGTCACCGATTAACCGTACAGTTCATATTTTAGGTTAAATTAATTAGCTTACTTCCAAACAAAACTATCAAAATATCTCATCTACACACAAGATGTGATTTTAAAAGCCCCAACTTCCATTAACAAGAGCTTTAACCTGCCTGTAGTTAACGTTAGCCTAACGGCTAAGATGCTAACGGACTTTTTCCAAAGATACTAACGTTAACTTAAACCATTTCTATAACGTAATATTCAACGGAAGCGTGTCATACACATGAAAAG
Organism: Pseudorasbora parva; assembly: GCF_024679245.1. Taxonomy (NCBI): domain Eukaryota; kingdom Metazoa; phylum Chordata; class Actinopteri; order Cypriniformes; family Gobionidae; genus Pseudorasbora; species Pseudorasbora parva. The sequence goes on from NC_090173.1 coordinate 14,949,519, forward strand.
TGTAAGGAACATTTGTATGTACTATTTGTGTAATTGTAGGCACTAAACTTACCTGAAATTATGCAAACAACAATGAGAGACGGAGTTTTGCTGCTTGTCAGTTGAGATGCGTAGCTCCGTTTCTATGGTAACGCCCTCTGCTCCAGTTCAAATGTGACGCGAATGTTCAGCGCGCGCGCCCATTAAAACACGCAGAAGTCACGAAGCATTTACATAAATGCATAAATGTCGAATTAATAAAGTTAATAATTTGATAACCAGATAAAATGTCCTGAAACTTGATACATTATTAAGTGGATAGCAGGCCTAATTCTAGCATCAACCTGTAAATGGAAAGAGAATTAAGCTGTATTGAGAATGAAAAACGATCAGTTTATAATATAAGTCAGTTTATAATATAGCTAATATAATATAGCTTTTGAAATGTATAGGCTACGTGTAGAAATAAAATAGCAAAAATGCTGATTAAAATCTATAAGACATACAGCCTACTGTTGCAGATGTAGCCTAGTAGAACAACTTTTATGTATTTTTTAATTATATATTTTGAAATAGATTTCAATATATTTAACAGTGCACTTCAAATATAACCTATGTGAATAAATTACGGGTGCAATTAAAATTAATTTATTAATAGGCTATAAGTGTGGTTTATTGCAGTCTAAACTGATATGTAGGCTAATATGTTTTTATGGATGCATTATATTAAAGGCTGAATGTAGTGATTGTTAACAAAAGTTCAGAAATAGATGTAGCCTATAAATATACAACAGTCTATTTTTTCACTTGCTTTAGTAGACTGATTAATTATGTTTATGGCTATGTGGTCGAAACAGACGCGCATTTACTTGGGCTAAATTTGGACCAAACAGAGCCCAGTGTTTAACGTCTTTTTTTGGGCTAAATTTGGACCAAATAAGACGGACCAAACAGAGCCCAATGTGCAACGTCTTTTTTTGGGCTAAATTTGGACCAAATCAGACGGACCAAACCGAGCCCAATTTTCAACGTCTTTTTTTGGGCTAAATTTGGACCAAATCAGACGGACCAAACCGAGCCCAATTTTCAACGTCTTTTTTGGGCTAAATTTGGACCAACTCCGACGGACCAAACAGAGCCCAATTTTCAACGTCTTTTTTGGGGCTAAATTTGGACCAAATCCGACGGACCAAACAGAGCCCAATTTTCAACGTCTTTTTTTGGGCCAAATGAAGGCCATGACGGGCCGACTTGAATTAGCCCAAAAAACAACGTCTAAAAGACGTCTGGTGCTGGGTGGGAATCACCTCCGCTTTACAGCACGAGAGAAATCATGAATGAACACACAGGGCTGACTGTAAGGGCTCCACATTATCTTTGTCTGGGACAAATCAAAGAGGGTTTTACTTTCCCGACAGGACAAATAAAACATTAAAATAACCAGATAATTTATTTATTATTATATTCAATGTAAACAGCGACTGATAATGGAGTGGATCTCTGGTAACAAAGTCGCGTTGAGGCTGGCGCTGCCTATCTCTTTGTGAGACATTCGTGGAGAAATCAAAACAAGTGAGCAGCAATCTAAACGATTTCAAATAGCTTCATTGCAATCGTGAATTGTGTAGCATAATTCATTATTAGGTACTTACATTTTAGACTCAAAAACCTTTTTTTTTTCTATTTCAACTATGATTTCACCGACGAATATAGTTCCAAAGGAACAACACTCAGCGCGGTGTTTTGAACTGAATGAATCAGCGTTTTGAATGAATCATTTGAATGAACGACTCAATGACTCACTCATTAAGACGATCACTTGCTGCCACCTATTGGCGGTTTAGTTTCATGTTTAAAAGTATCATTGCATTTTTTTATTTGTATATTCAAACATTTAGAACATCAATCTCATAACATTATTCATTGCTGTTTTATTTTTGCAGTTTAAATTAATTAATTTGATTGGTAAAAGCCCTAGTGTCTTACTAATATAACTGCATTTATTAATCAAATGTAAGAATTGAACATGAAATGCATACATTTAATAAGATTTAAAAAAATGGCCTTTATAAAATGACATAACGCCCTGGGGTAAATATCACAAATATGCAGATTTAATTAGGCCTATGTAAAAGCTGATAGAACACTGATGAGAATATTACTACAAAATCAATATATTTATACCACCAAAAATCCCCCCAATACACTGTACAGTACATACAATTTACTCTGTACTCTACCTGATAGGCCGGATTTTGAAACTTGTTTGCAGGTATTGAGGGTATAGGGGGCGATTTCAGATTCAGCCCAGGTCTGTTCAACAAAATAGTAGTCTTATAGCAGTAGAAGACTACCGCTTCTTAAACTGTACTGGGCAGGTCCTAGATCAGGCAACTTTTCTGTGCAACTTAACCCGTTTCACAGAATTTTTTTTTTATCTGATATATAAAATATTAATCAGTACCCAACCTTATTTAATTGTGCGGTAAACCACACGAAAAATGAGAAATCTAGCCGAAATCTCTTTTTCTGTGCATTAATCTAAAATAAACAAAAAAGTATAAAGGGGTTGTTTGATCTTTTCTCTTTATTCCATTACAAATAGGAAATGAAATGATCAGATATGGTGCTCCGTTGGATTTTTCTGACATCCTTTACTCTTCCCTGATGACCTCTGGCCTACTTTCTGTAAGATCTGAATTTCTGCGATCTGAATTTTAGAACATTGAATTTGATGATCTGAATTTTAGAACATTGAATTTGATGATCTGAATTTTAGAATATTGAATTTGATGATCTGAATTTTAGAATATTGAATTTGATGATCTGAATTTTAGAATATTGAATTTGATGATCTGAATTTTAGAATATTGAATTTGATGATCTGAATTTTAGAACATTGAATTTGATGATCTGAATTTCTTTTTCATCTGAAATCTTGAATCTGTATTTTCAAAAACTGAATATTTCCAGTCGATTAATTCAGAACAAAATATCTGCTGTTTGAAAATAAATGTCTAAACAATTTCGACACAAAAACATTTCAAATGTGTTCAATTTCAAAGGTTCTATATTCAACATTTTAAAAAATTCAAATTCAGAACTATGTAAAATGCAACATAATATTCAATTTTGTTAGATTACACTTGTCAATAATTCAGATTTATACAATTCAAATTCAGATCATTTAGTCATATTTCTAGCTCCATACCCTTCGTCCATGTATTGATTACAGAGGGTTAAACGACATTACTGTTAAAAATAAGTACCCCTTACCATTAATGTCGACTGCCTTTGAATTATTACAGGGAGCTCGTGTCTTCACCAAGTTAGATCTGCGCAACGCTTATCACTTGGTTCGCATAAGGGAGGGCGATGAGTGGAAGACAGCGTTTAATACCCCTTCGGGACACTGGGAATATTCCGTTTTACCGTTCGGCCTTGCGAACGCACCAGCTGTCTTCCAGACTATGGTAAATGAAGTGTTGGGAGACATGATTAACAAGTTTGTCTTTGTGTATCTAGATGACATTCTCATCTTCTCCCCTTCTATGCAGATACACACCCAGCATGTTCGCCTAGTCTTACAACGGTTATTGGAGAATCAGTTATTTGTCAAGGCGGAGAAGTGTGAATTCCACAAGGAGTCGGTTTCGTTCTTGGGTTTTGTTATCGCCGCTGGGGAGATTCGTCCCGATCCCGCTAAGATCAAGGCAGTCGCTGATTGGCCAGTACCCGACACACGTAAGGAGTTACAGCGTTTTCTGGGTTTCGCCAATTTTTACCGGCGTTTCATCAGAAATTTCGGTCAGATCGCTAGACCCCTTACTACTCTTACCTCTACTAAAGTAGGTTTCCGTTGGAATAACGAAGCTCAGAAGGCCTTTGATGAATTAAAGTCCCGTTTCATCTCTGCTCCTGTTCTTTCTTTTCCTGATCCGGCTTACCAATTTATAGTGGAGGTAGATGCCTCTGATGTCGGGGTAGGCGCTGTTTTGTCTCAGCGGTCACCTATTGACGGGAAAGTGCATCCGTGCGCTTTTTTTTCTCACCGGTTAAACCCAGCAGAGCGTAATTACGACATAGGTAACCGGGAGCTGCTGGCGGTTAGACTCGCCTTGGGTGAGTGGCGCCACTGGTTAGAAGGAGCTTCGGAGCCCTTTCTGGTCTGGACGGACCACAAGAATTTAGAATACATCCGTTCAGCCAGGAGGCTAACATCCAGACAGGCTCGCTGGGCACTTTTCTTTGATCGTTTTAACTTCACCCTCTCGTACCGGCCAGGCTCTAAGAACGTTAAACCTGACGCTCTCTCCCGTCTGTTCGGTGGCACAGAATCTGAGCGGTCCGAGACCATCATCCCGGAGGGGAGGGTGCTTGGGGCTCTCGTCTGGGGCATCGAACAGCGGGTGAGAGAGGCCGGTCGAGGGGTGGAGGTTCCTGAGGGGTGCCCGGTGGGTCGTCTGTGGGTTCCCGAGGCGGTGCGCTCCGATGTTGTCCGGTGGTGTCATGAGTCCAGGTTTGTCGGCCATCCTGGGGTTCGGAGAACGTTGGCTACCGTCCGTCAACGTTTTTGGTGGCCTTATATGGGCCCGGACGTCAGACAGTTTGTGTTAGCCTGTCAGGTTTGTGCTCGTAATAAAGCCTCTCATCTATCATCCGTTGGTCTGCTTAAACCTTTGCCCGTGCCCTCCCGCCCCTGGTCTCACATAGCCCTTGATTTTGTCACTGGCTTACCGGCGTCTGATGGTAACACTGTTATTTTGACTGTGGTGGATCGCTTTTCCAAAGCAGTTCATTTCATTCCCCTGCCCAAACTTCCTTCTGCAAAGGAGATGGCTCAGGTTCTGATTAACCATGTTTTTCGTTTACACGGTCTTCCGACTGACGTGGTTTCAGATAGGGGTCCTCAGTTCATCTCGCGTTTTTGGCAGGAGTTTTGTAGACAGATCGGTGCTACTGCCAGCTTGTCTTCTGGGTATCACCCGCAGACCAATGGACAATGTGAACGGGCTAATCAGGATCTAGGTCGTACGCTCCGCTGTCTGTCGTTCCGTTATCCGAATTCCTGGTGCCAACAGCTACCCTGGGTCGAGTATTCTCACAACTCGCTTCCCGTTTCCTCGACCAATTTGTCCCCGTTTGAGTCATCTATTGGTTTTCAACCGCCTCTGTTCCCATCACAAGAACCTGATGCAGCGGTACCGTCTGCTCTAGCTTTTGTCCGAAGGTGCAAACGCACCTGGAGAAGAGCTAGAACACTCTTATTACAAAGTTCCAGACGAACCAAAGCTGCGGCTGACCGCCACCGACGACCTCCTCCCCGTTACATTTGTGGACAAAAGGTTTGGCTTTCTTCCAAGGATCTGCCTCTCCGCGAGTCATCTCGTAAGCTGGCTCCGCGATTCATTGGGCCATTCAGTATTGTCAAGGTTGTCAGTCCAGTGGCAGTTAAGCTTAAGTTATCTCCTTCTCTTGGTCGGGTTCACCCTGTTTTTCATGTATCCAGGGTTAAACCAGTGATTTTTGCCCCCATTAATTCCCCCGTCTCTACCCCTAAGCCCCCTGCCCCGCTACTAGTGGATGGTGCTCCTGCCTATTCGGTCAGGAGGTTACTAGATGTTCGCCGTAGGGGTAGAGGTTATCAGTATCTCGTGGACTGGGAGGGATACGGTCCGGAGGAGAGGTGTTGGGTACCGGCTCGGGACATTCTGGACCCCGGGTTGATCGAGGATCTCCGTCGTCGCCAAGGTGAGCCCCTCCCGGGTCCGTCCAGTGCCGGACCTGGGGGGGGAGGTACTGTCAGGATTCCGGTGTGATTTGCTCTAATTGTTTGTCTACCCCTTGTTTTCCACATGTACACTCTCTGTCTCCTCCCTCCTCGTTATCTCTGATTGCTTTCCACCGTTGTCTCGTGTTCATCTCTCTATTTAATGTCCTGATGTTTTGTTCTCATTGCGCGTTCGTTGTTTCCTCCTGTGTGATCGCTGCCGTGTGTCGTCCGGTTCGTGTTTATTTTTTGTTTGTTTCTTTTTGTTTTTGCATTCACCTTTTGTTTTGCCTCCAGGACTCAGCTGAGACTGTGTTTGCCCGGGCCGTTCTCCTATCACCTGTTTGTTGGATCTCTGTGAGTCTCTCTCTCTCTCTCGTCCTCCCCTGTGGATTCCTCCTTGGATCTTTGGATTTCCGCTGTCTAGCGTATCTCACCACTAGACTGAGCTGCCTTCTTCGCTTCCCTTCGGTACTGTGTATCCTGTGAACTTTCGTTTGTCTTTCAACGTTGCTCATCGGTGTGTCTTGCCTTTAGACTGGATCCGGTTGAGCGTGTATTGAGTTCCAGGGAACGCCGCATTACTGAGTTTTCTCCAGCTGCTGAGACTCGAGGAGGACTGTTCAGTATCGATTGGGAGCATCACACTACCGAGTTTTCTACTGCTGCCCTGAGACCCGAGGAGGACTGTTCAGTATTCAGTGACACTTTAACCTGAGATCCGTTGTGGATATTTCCTTCACTTTCTGCTCTCATCTTTCTAATAAACTTGTTAACTTGCATCAGATTCCAAAGTCTCGTTCCTCACACTGAATTCTATATGCTGACAAATCGCCTGATTATAGCAAAGAAAGTGTTGACGTTTTGGAAGATTCATTGTGCAGTCATTTCTATTGATAACAGAGCTTTGTGAGATCGCAATAAACTGAGATATCTTTTTTGGAATTATGAAGGGGGCACCCTTTGCCCGTATTCTGCCACGCCAACCCACGCATGCACACGCTTGCTTTTACATTACATTACTTGAAATAGTGTCATGGACGTACTACAGAGAAAAACTATTTATACTTTTATGCGGACGGGAGCGGGACAAAACATGAATGTTGCGGGCGGGAGCGGGAGAAGGTTAAGAGAAGGTATAACATATAAAACCCGTCCCGCGGAGGTCTTTACTTGGAAACACCACAGTGGTGCAGTGCTCACGCTGAATGGCACGAAATGTTGGCTATTACTGACTATTTAAACTGAGCTGTGTAACTTCTTATATATTAGGTTGGCTATTTAATTTTGATAATGAACTGACTGCGATGTTTGCAGTGTTGGAATATGTGCGAGCGCGAGGCGGCCGCGCGAACGAGCAGAGGAAACAAATAAAATCTGTCATTTTGGTCATACAGATAATAAGAGAAATACATTGTTCAAAACTGCAAAGTGTTTACTTGCATTGTGCAATTGTAAAATAAAGAAAACACGATTTGCTTTCCATCGTGGGTTTCCATTCCGTGAACTTGTTTGGAGAAGCGCCGCACCTCATGATAATGATTTTTTTTTTTTTTTTTAATATTATTAACTTAAATGTTCAGTGTCGCATCCAGAAGTTAAACACACAGCTGTCTTCATAAAAAGAGAGAGAGAGACTAAAATGTGCTGATTCCGCTCAAGCTCGATCTTTCTCCTATTATGGTCTTTGAAATCGTGAAATGAGCTGAAAACTGAAAACAGTGTTCTTTTTTTATTAGCCTACTTAACCTGCCCGACATGTGGATTTTCCGCAGCGTCCGTGGTATTATCATAGCCTATAAGTAAAACTGTCTAATATTCGTACAACAACACCATTTGAGTTGATTTTTTTTTTTTTTTTTTTAATTGCATTCATCTTCAGCATGATGCGGGCCACAAAATTAATACCGACGGGCCGGATGCGGCCCGCGGGCCGCCTGTTGAGTACCTCTGCCTTAACACTACCCCAAACCTAAACCTACCAATGTAATACAGAATATAAAGAAAATAAAAGGTAAAACGTTGGAAAATGACTATTTTGATAACAATATAGCATAAAAAAAATATTTTGAACGGCTAATCCTACACTTACCCCTAAACCTACCCATTAGCATTTATTAAAACAACGTACTGTTATAAATCAAAGCACAACAGACAGACCAGTGTACTCACAATAATTTATTTATTGCAAAAATGTCAAAAGCGGTACCAAAAGTAGTTCAAATGAAGATGTGTTGCAGTCGCAGTCCTCTCTGGTGGTATATAACGTTAATAGTTTTGTATGAGGTACAGAGCAGAATGTTAGCTATTAATCAATGAAAATATTAATCCAGCTTCTCTCCGTGAAGTTGCGCGTTTCCCATTTCAAATACAAATCGATTGAAACGGCATGACAAAAATCTGTGACGAAGCAGGCAAGAGCCAATGAGCGTTCGATGCCACTGCCGTAAATCATGTCGTAACGCTTCATGAGGGCACGTTTTTTAAATTTGAATTCATATTCATAACGCGCGAGAGATGTGATGTTTACCGTCACGCTACTGAGAGGAGATGAAGACTAATGGAGATGAAGATCACCGGGCTCAATTTTAGATTTGTTTCTCGCAAACATATGGATTCTAACAATTTGGATTACAGCGAACGAATAAAGTGTTGTGTTTTGTGAATTGATGTTGTGTTTTGGTGTATCTTGTGATCGCCAGTTGCTGAATAGGAGAAAATGCCTTTTTATGTCTCACAGCAAACAACAAGCTAAACTACAAAATGGTTGGCAAGAATGTTATTCATCTGACGGTTTTAAAATTCAGTCTTCTTTTAACATTATCTAGTCATCCGAAATGAGTTTGTAGCAGAAGTCACGAGAGCAAAATGTTATTTTATATTTCTGTTATTTTATATCAGGTTGATAAACTTAGTAAAATGCATTTAATAAATGTGACTGAAAACATGTATTGATGCGACTATTGGATATAAAATAAACAATATTAATGCCACGATTTATGGGAGCCTGGTAACTTATACGTACACACTTGGATACGTAGATAATTTACATTTTAGTGCTGTCAATACGTCAGTAATGTACGTTTTATTGTGTGTGAAAACGTTAGTAAATGTACGTGTAGTAGAATCAAACTTTACGTAAAAAAACTCACGTATTTTCATGAGATCACGTTGGAAAATTGTTTGATATTAAAGCTGCAATTCGTAACTTGTTGAGTTAAACATTATCCAAAATCAATTATTGAGCAAGTACATAACCAATAAGTGTTCAAATCTATCTCCTTACCATAGCCCGATTCAACGGTATGCTTGTAATAGTGTTTTCTAATTTGATTGGTTGGGTCGGTGTTCTGGTGCCATGTGCTAGTATTCATTGGTACCGTAGACATCACTTTCGCTGTGCTCGCCAGAATTGTAGTGTTCAACATGGCAACAAACACAGCATATTCTATATGAGACGAAATGACAATCATCAGTGACAACTGGGGAAACACAACCGCAACTGAGATTTAAAAGGTATGTGAAGTTCAATTTCATTGTGCTCCTACACAAAGCTATGTCTTTTTCTGTATGGATAGCAGGAGTTATTATAAAGTGTTACCCAGATTCGGAGAGGGTGAGCAAATAATGCTCAAATAAATTATTTATCCCTGTAAACGAATGTGAGTTTGAGACTCAGAGTGTCTGAGGTTAAATCCACACGGTGCATTAGAGATTGCTTTTCAACGCCTTTGTGTTAATGAAAAATGCAGCTAAATGTGTTAAACTTTGCTTGTGTTGTGTCACATGTTCCCTTGTCTTAGTTTTCCCGCCACTTGTCTGTGTCCATAGTAACCCTCATTAGTATAGTTCTGTTCAGCTGTGTTTAGTTAATTATCTCGGTTCTGTCTGCTATTTAAGTTCCTCTTGTTCTCTCAGTCTTTGTCTGGTCACCATTATGATATGTTGTGCCTGTCTTGTATTTGGTCCTTGATCATTGAGTATTTTGAGCTAGTCTTAGTCCTCCTACAACAACACAACCATTATAGTATTGTGAGAGGTCTTGGTACAAGTGGTGTTTTGCTACTGCAAAATGGTGGTAGCAACCACTGATACAAATATATGGCTTTCAAGGAAATGCCTTTCAGTGCACCAAATGTATCAAGGCATTAAAAGCAGTGGGAAAGAAAGTCTAGCTGGCTTGGCCCTGTTCAGACAGGAGTACAGTGATTTTCATCCTGCATAAAATACAGTGACCGTATGCTCTTTTATTAGCACAGCGGGTTTGTTAGCCTCTACAAAAGCAGTGGTGAAAGACGCTTATTAGAGACTGGGAATATTTTATTTGAGTGTTGTGACCGCTACCATACCTATACTCTCACTGAGTGCGATAAAGAATAAAAGCGAGCCGCTGGTGCACACATGGCCTTAGCGCAGACCTGTACACACATACAGAGGAATTCATCTCTCAGCAGTTCCTGTTGCCCTCCAGCTAGTTGGTGCTGCTGCAGACATTGATCAAAATGACTTGTAGCATGTAGAAGTTCAAAATCGTCCTCCTTTATGTCCCTTTGCTGCCGACAACCTGCTTCATCCGCACGACCAGAACAAAAAACAAAAAAAACTAAACTGCAACTGCACAAACGAGCCTGTGCATAAAGGAGCATTATCTCAATTCGAATGTAGATTTGAGCCCCTCACAAAGACCGAAACTTTTTGGGAACACTTTATTTTAACACAAGAACCTCCACGGGGTTAAATTTAAGCATGACTGTTTTTTTTTTTTTGTTTTTTTTATTATTTACACAAGACTTCCAGTCTCCCAGTCATTGACTTTTACTAAAATTGGTTATTTCAATCCCCCATTCTTCTTCTTCTTCTTCTTCTTCTTCTTCTTCTTCTTCTTCTTCTTCTTCTTCTTCTTCTTCTTCTTCTTCTTCTTCTTCTTCTTCTTCTTCTTCTTCTTCTTCTTCTTCTTCTTCTTCTTCTTCTTCTTCTTCTTCTTCTTCTTCTTCCTCCTCCTCCTCCTCCTCCTCCTCCTCCAGATTTAAAAAAAAACCCCGGAGCATTCATACCTAAAACCGGCAGCAGGTCAAATTTGCCCCTATATAGCTCCTTTATGTTCACATTGTGTTTGAGCAAATGTGTAGTTCATTAATGTGCAAACTTTGAAATATTTATTCAAAAATATATATTTTTTTGTGTGTGTGTGTGTATTGTTTGCTGCTATGCTATATATATATATATATATATATATATATATATATATATATATATATATATATATATATATATATATATATATATATATATATATATATATATATATATATATATAAGTCTGTCCGTTTCCTGAAAAAGGAATATTTCCGATCTATGATGTGATAAAAAAATATAAACGATCACTATTGCCCCAAGTTTATTGGGGTTTCTCCTATTCAAATGATAAATTATATAATTCAACAAATCAATAATTAATTAGGTGAAACTGTGCACTTGAATTTGTCTTTGCATCAGACAGACCTCCACAAAAACGACTATAGGTCAAGCACCTTATTATTAAAATAATGACAGTCACGTCTGTCATGAAATGACTTAGGACTGAGGTTACCAATCAAAATTCATGTTCATTTTAATGCAATGTGTGGACTTTTTACTACTATTTGTCATATTTCCATTTAGCAAAAATATTTTGTATTAACTACACTGCACCCCATGCCTAAACCTACCAAGAGATTTATAGTGTATACACACTTTATGAGCACATGTTCCCTGGGATCAAACTCACGATCGCATGATCACGTTGTTGTTTTTGTTGTTGTTTATTGCAATGCTTTAACAATTGAGCTATGCAAAACAATTGAACAATATGCATTGAAATTGAAGTGTCCTGTTGTCGATAGGAACACAACTTTAGACCGATTATAGGCGAATTGGTCGGAGGACATGTTGGGTTATCAAAATACGTGATTAATGACATTTTATTGTAATATTACACCACGGAAATATGTATTTATTTTCTTCCAATTGTCATTGTCATTGCAGGCTGATTTAGCCTATATTCATATATATATATATATATATGTGTGTATATATATATATATATATATATATATATATATATATATATATGTGTGTGTGTATATATATATATATATATGTATATATATATATATATATATATATATATATATATATATATATATATATATATATATATATATATATATATATATATATATCATACATACTCACCTAAAGGATTATTAGGAACACCATACTAATACTGTGTTTGACTCCCTTTCACCTCCAGAACTGCCTTAATTCTACGTGGCATTGATTCCACAAGGTGCTGAAAACATTCTTTAGAAATGTTGGCCAATATTGATAGGATAGCATCTTGCAGTTGATGGAGATTTGTGGGATGCACATCCAGGGCACGAAGCTCCCGTTCCACCATTTCCCAAAGATGCTCTATTGGGTTGAGATCTGGTGACTGTGGGGGCCATTTTAGTACAGTGAACTCATTGTCATGTTCAAGAAACCAATTTGAAATGATTCAAGCTTTGTGACATGGTGCATTATCCTGCTGGAAGTAGCCATCAGAGGATGGGTACATGGTGGTCATAAAGGGATGGACATGGTCAGAAACAATGCTCAGGTAGGCCGTGGCATTTAAACGATGCCCAATTAGCACTAAGGGGCCTAAAGTGTGCCAATAAAACATCCCCCACACCATTACACCACCACCACCACCAGCCTGCACAGTGGTAACAAGGCATGATGGATCCATGTTCTCATTCTGTTTATGCCAAATTCTGACTCTACCATCTGAATGTCTCAACAGAAATCGAGACTCGTCAGACCAGGGACATTTTTCAACTGTCCAATTTTAGTGAGCTTGTGCAAATTGTAGCCTCTTTTTCCTATTTGTAGTGTAGATGAGTGGTACCTGGTGGGGTCTTCTGCTGTTGTAGCCCATCCGCCTCAAGGTTGTGTGTGTTGTGGCTTCACAAATGCTTTGCTGCATACCTCGGTTATAACGAGTGGTTATTTCAGACAAAGTTGCTCTTCTATCACCTTGAATCAGTCGGCCCATTCTCCTCTGACCTCTAGCATCAACAAGGCATTTTCGCCCCCACAGGACTGCCGCACACTGGATGTTTTTCCCTTTTCACACCATTTTTTCTAAACCCTAGAAATTGTTGTGCGTGAATATCCCAGTAGCTAAGCAGATTGTGAAATACTCCGATCGGCCCGTCTGGCACCAACAACCATGCCACGCTCAAAATTGCTTAAATAGCCTTTCTTTCCCGTTCTGACATTAAGTTTTGAGTTCAGGAGATTCTTCTCCTGTCTTGACCAGGACCACACCCCTAAATCCATTGAAGCAACTGCCATGTGATTGGTTGATTAAATAATTGCATTCATGAGAAATGGAACAGGTGTTCCTAATAATCTGTATATATTCCGTATATATTGCCATACTGTCTATCCCTAAAACACCCAATTATGCAGAATACAAGATGGTAAATTGATTTCATTGATGAGTTGTCAATACAATATGTAGGACATTCAACATACTGACGCAAAAAAACAAAACAAAAAACTAACAAAAACATGTTGTTTCGCTGCGAATAGTCCAGTTGTTTCTGTGAATTGCAGTGATCCATTTACTTCTCATTCCTGTAGCTTTCGGCATTCTTGTCAAATTTATTTGTGCAGTAAATCTCAAAGCTTGTACCCATTTTAAATATGTTTTTCACTGCATCCAAGCTGAAAACCAATGCTGCCATTCAGTCTTTACTCCTTTTGCCACTCAGTGGGTGTAACCACAAGTTTAAAAGCCTCCCAGATAGCAAAATTGCTCTGGCCCAGATCCGGCCCACACTTGACACTTTCATCTGGCCCACTACCCGCGTGGAATGATGGCACTTGGGCGGTCCACTCCCGTTTGTCAGATTTAGGCCACAATCAAGCCATAGCAACGCCGCATGTCAGCCATGAACAAAACGCATGAAGCAGAACTGGCCCACATCTGGCCCAGATAGCAAAATTGCTCTGGCCCAGATCCAGCCCACACTTGACACTTTCATCTGGCCCACTACCCGCGTGGAATGATGGCACTTGGGCGGTCCGCTCCCGTTTGCCAGATTTAGGCCGCAATCAAGCCATAGCAACGCCGCATGTCAGCCATGAACAAAACGCATGAAGCAGAACTGGCCCACATCTGGCCCAGATAGCAAAATTGCTCTGGCCCAGATCCGGCCCATACTTGACACTTTCATCTGGCCCACTACCCGCGTGGAATGATGGCACTTGGGCGGTCCACTCCCATTTGTCAGATTTAGGCCACAATCAAGCCATAGCAACGCCGCATGTCAGCCATGAACAAAACGCATGAAGCAGAACTGGCCCACATCTGGCCCAGATAGCAAAATTGCTCTGGCCCAGATCCGGCCCACACTTGACACTTTCATCTGGCCCACTACCCGCGTGGAATGATGGCACTTGGGCGGTCCACTCCCGTTTGTCAGATTTAGGCCACAATCAAGCCATAGCAACGCCGCATGTCAGCCATGAACAAAACGCATGAAGCAGAACTGGCCCACATCTTATTGTGCATACCTTAATTGTAAACCAAGACTGGTTTTGCTGATAAATACAACAAATATGGTGTTTCTAACCATCTCCGTGTGGTTTGAGTGATCAGCTCACAAACCGTTTTGGACCCAGTTTACACCTGACCACTTGTGATCAACAGATCACTGAGACGGCTCTTTATAACTGGTGGTCGCAGTTGTGCATTTGTGCGCACACAACCTCTGCCGCACCGAGGAAACACTTTTCCCTTTAAGCCCATTTTCTTGAACAACAGGGGGAGGGAGGAAACAAAAGCGCCATTGTTAATACCTAGAAAACTCAGGGAAAAAGCAGGAGTGATAATTGCAACATATTGAAAAGGACCTCAAGCCAACAAGGTCAGGTAATACAATAATTACAGTTGCAACGGCGCACATGCGAGCGAAGGTGATCGTAAGCCATGGCTGATGGGAGAGCCGGACTCATCTCGCTGTAATTGCTTGTCAGGTTCTGAGTTTAAGCGTCGTGTTTTTATGGGCATGCCGAGATTACCTCAGCTGTGTCTAATGAGAGAAAGGTTGACTAATTCTTTCACTCAAGGTCAGACGAGTTACGGCAAAGGTGTGTGTACACAATAGAAGGGAAACACAGTTTGATTAAACAGCAAACGAGACGTAGTGTAGTCCGTCGAGAAGAACTCATCTTTTGTTTGCATCGCTTTGCATATTCAGCCTCCGTCCATCCCACATAGATGTTAATGTACACCCACACAAACACATTTGTGCTAACAGGGCATGCTTATTTTCCAGCACCCTCTTGTTCTCCATGGATTTCTCACTTCCTAAAACCCACACACTTCAAATACACACCAGCTCACACACATACCGTGGCTTTGTAGGCAAGAAGCTCTCAGTGCAACATCAGCTGAAATCGAATCCAGGGGCCAGATCTGGTTGTATCTCTCACGCACACACGCGCCCTGATCGCAGTTCTGCCGAGTCTTCTTCTCTGGCCCGGTCTGAAGCTTTTGGGACAAATTCCTACCAGCCTGCACTTTGTCTAATGGAGGGTAAAAGGGCTTTGGCCAAAGCTGCGTATCACTGAACTGCTGACTTTAAGTGGCCTCAGAGAACTCTGGGAAATGCCATAGAGATGATTTGAGAATCTGATATCGAGATATTTGTGTGTGCGCATCAAGATGTTGATGTCACTGATCTCTCAACATGATCTCATTCTTATTCATATATACTGTATTTCTACATGAAGCAAGGGTCAGTACATGTTCAGGGCTTAGCCTGTGCAGACCATTACAATAAGCCAATCTACTAAAAAAAAAAAATAGCTGGATTTCATACACATTGCAAGGTTCATGGTTGTGTCTTAAAGGGTAACTAAACCCTTGTTCACAGCCTAACCCCGCCCACTGGCAATATTTGAAAAATGCTGCAGAAGTGGGCGGAGACAGAGGGGACGAGACGAGGGCAGGGCTGAGCGGGGGGCGTGCACCTGAGACCCGCAGTGACGGATTGATTGACAGCTGTCAGACTCACAAAGATGGATAGTGACTGGAGTGAGGACAGTAGCTTTGCAACAGAGCGGTCATCTAAAGTAGAGGACCTTTCTCCACCACCTTTACCTGAAGTGGAGGAGGGTGAAATGTCTGTGGACACAGAGCCTTATCAATCGAGCCGCTGGCTCAAACTGCGTTAACTCCCGATGCCGACGATGCTTTCATTCATTCATGCTAGCGAAGCAGCAGTGCAAGAGAGAATGAGATCACTAATTAATCTATGAACACTGAACAGCCATATCCTTATACTGAATGCCACTAAAAAAAGCAAAGGACCAATAAGTTCAAACCTAATAGCCTATTACAACAGATTTCCTCAAATAAAAGTTAGACTACATACGCCAGCAGTCTAGCAAGGATTTGTTGTTCGTTACCACGGCAACCATTTGCGTGTCGGGGTTTGTCTGAAAGCCTGAAGTTTGAAAATTATCTGTAGACATGACGGGCGGCAAAAATATCAGAAGAAAAGCTTAATATGTACTTACAACTGCATTATTTATCTGTATTCTCTTCATTAAGATGTTGAAAGCAAGTGACGAGAGTTTCATTCATAATGTTTCTACTTCATGTAACATGAACGCTCATACTGGACTGAAGCCGTTCTCATCATGTGATCAAGTGAAAATATTTCTTAGGGCGTGGTGAGCTCGTGCCAGGGGTGTGGATAGTGAGCCGTTGGAAGCATAGACATCATATACGTAAACGCCCCATGATGTGCTGGAGCGTGATCCAGCGTCGCCGCCATATTGGTTGGGTCTCTCCACTCAACGCTAGCATTCAGAGTCAATGGAGAGCGAGCAATTATGCCCGTATTTTATGAAGCTTACGGTTGCAATAACGCAATATTGATACCAGATTGCATGGGATTACATTTCACAAGTAAGATTGAACAATAATTTAGGTTAATTTACAATTTATACATCATTATCATTTCATGCTTGTGTCATTTGTGGTGTCTGTTTCACAAAGTAAGGCTGCAACACATCGCAAAATTAACTACCCTGGAGTTACAGAGTGCAAGCATACGCAAGAAGCTGTGCAAAACAGTTCTTTTTAAAGGATTTTAGCTCCCCAGTCCCAGATGCAAGCCTGACAGGGTAATGTAAGATGCTGGAATGACCTGGAATTATAACGTTTACTTTAGGCCTTTACAAAAATAATAAATCTAAGCTGGTACAATATATATGGGAGATTGTATGTGTTACAGAAGGTGAGTGTGTGTGTGTGTGTGTGTGTGTGTGTGTGTGTGTGTGTGTGTGTGTGTGTGTGTGTGTGTGTGTGTGTGTGTGTGTGTGTGTGTGTGTGTGTGTGTGTGTGTTTATTTTAGAGAAATAAATCTAAGTGAAAAATCGAACTTTTTTCTTTATTAAAATATAAAATTCATAAATTTATACATTTATCAATATGCCTGTGTGAGTGTGTGAGAGAAATAAATTCAAATTAACAATCAAACTGGTTTCTTTATTAAAATATAAAATTCATTAATTTATACATTTATCAATATGTCATAGTCAACCATATGTCTTAGTTAAAGCTCGTAATACAAAGTCTTTCTACATGAAAGCAGAATTTTTCAATGTGTGACAGCATCCTGTATCATAACTAAGTCTCTGCAGTTTGAAAACAAACCAAACCGTGTGAAAATCCGGTAAAAACTCGGGGAGTTATGATCATTGTAGTTGAGAATACATCTTCCCCAGTAGAAATAAATGCGGTGGGCGGCGCACTGGGGACCCATCCAAGATGGCGTCGCGCTGATACGTCTGCTCCAATAGGCAGCGTAAGTCTATAGGGCGTCTACGTATATTATGTCTATGGTTGGAAGTACCATCCTACGTCACGAAGCACCACAACGTCCAATAGGAAAATTCAACTGCAGTTGCCACCGTTCAACCTCAAGAGGGGAGCACTAAGACGTTTTTACACCATATAACAGAACAGAAATATGCATAATTGTTGTCTCCGCTGGTAAATCATATCGTAAGTGTTTCATCTTCTAATTTTTGCTCTTAGCGTTTAAAAAACCCACAGCATTATTAGCGTATAAGGAGGCGGCAGCCAACGAGATTGAGGATTCGTTCGGATGTTTAGTGAAACTAAATCCATATTTATTTCAGATGACTACTCACAAAAACCCAAATTATTTCTTAATGTGTAAAACTTTTTATATAAGCACCAAACTGAATGCACTTTAAAACATGGTAAACTAAGCTAGGGTGCTTATCTCTTATAAGCATTTTAGCCAGAATATTTCAAAATCTGTCGAGAGTGGGTGAAGCAATTGATGGGCGGAGCTTTCTGCAGTGCGGAGAATGGTCTCCCGTTATGTCTCTCGCTTTTCTTCTAGTTTTCAGTTAATAGATCTCCTGCTCATTAAATGTAGATTCCCATGAATTATTACCTTCTCTTCCTGGGTCTTCCTATGTCGGTCTCCCTTTTCTCCTCCTTTTGATGATGTGTAAATATGGAATTATTGGCGAATTGATCGCAGTCTTCTACCCTGTCCACTGTGGTCTCCTCCCATTAATCAAAGATGACTGCAGAAGGACCAAAATCCATCACTTGCCTGCCAGAAGACAATTGTGTGAATGGCCCGGTTCATCCCAACTCACTTAAAATCAATGGAGTATAAATACACAGGTGAGGCTTAGTTAGATAGAAGGACGTAAAAAAACAGCAAGAGAGACTGAGTGAAAGAG
The DNA here is from genome assembly GCF_024679245.1 of Pseudorasbora parva. Lineage (NCBI taxonomy): Eukaryota > Metazoa > Chordata > Actinopteri > Cypriniformes > Gobionidae > Pseudorasbora > Pseudorasbora parva. The sequence continues at coordinate 14,968,099 of NC_090173.1, forward strand.
AAAATTGGAAAGATCAATGCCTAAATAAGGATGTCTAAATAAGATGGAACCGATTTCTCTTAATCTGTCACTGTCTTTATGTATGTAATCCCTTCTCTAAATTATTTTATGAAAATATGAATCAAAATGAACTCTGTTTACTTAATGTGTACTTACTTTAATTTTTAAATGTGACTTTTGGTTGGCTGAAATGATAACGATTACAAAAAAGAGCAAAATCCAGGGCCATCTTGCACAAAACTAGGATAAGGGATTAAGCCGGGATATCTTTAGTGATCTTGTCATCTGTATGCAAAATTCAGTACGCCGCTGTCATGTAAACGTACCCTGAAGGCACACACACACACACCAAGAACAATAACGATAACGAAAGATAACTCTATATTAGCGGATAAATTGAGCCAGGATCACAAAGATATCCCAACTTAATCCCTTTAGTTTTGTGCAATAGGCCCCAGGTCTTCAAATCAGAGTTATTATTAACGAAAACTGTTAAACTATTTATTGTGTTCATTTAAATGAAGCTCAAATACAATTTAAATATTAGATTATGAAAACGAGCAGGAAGGTGGCTGACCACACTGGAATCAGTAAAAAAGTCTATCAAAACATTATTTTATTTTACAGAGTGCATTGTGCAAAAAGTGCAAAGTGTATGTGAATGAAGTACTATTCGAAGGGCCCACACACTTTTGGGGGCCCCCAGAGATCGGTCGGTAAAACGTATTCACTCATTGGTAAAACTCATTTGCTCAAATCCCGCTCCGACATGAAATGTATCTGTATTGGAGGCTACTATACTTGTTGTAGGCCAGGTATTTAGTTTCATATTTATTGTGAAATATTACTGGTTTTACAGACAAGACTTAAAGGGGTAAGTGTTATTTCAAAAACGTTTTAGAAAAAGGACTCGGGCCGAGTGGAATAACAAACTTGTAGCCAATCAGCATGTAAGGGGCGTGTCTATGGTGAGAAGAGAGGCTCAGTGCACATCATTATTCAAAACACACGAGTCACACAAGATGGATATTAGCCAAGAAAGAACTAATATATGCTGCTTTTGCTTGAACATGCTCGTGTCATGTTCGCTTTGTCCATTTGCGATCGTATTGTGGCTCACTTCAGCGATGATACAGACCCATTCATTTCCACAACCAATGGTGCATCTAAAAGTGTCAGCTCACAAAATGTGTCCGACAGGTAAGATACTATACTCCTAATATATGTTTGTTTCCTCTTTTCATCTATATATCCCATCCGGTCATAATTGTAATATGTAGTTAGCTGGACTATCGAGCTTGTATACTAACGTTATCGAGTTGTTCATGAGAACTGTTTGTGTTTTGTGATCGCTATAACTCTAATCTTGTCATAATTGTAATATGTCGTTAGCTGGACTGTCGTGCTTGTGTACTATCAAGTTGTTAATGATAACGGTTTGTGTTTTTGTGATGGAAGGGGGGACTTTTTCATTCATTATTCGACCTGGATTAGTTACACACAGATTCTGCCATCGTCATTGCCTGGGTTTATGTATGTGTGGAGTGGAGCTATCAAAATAGGAGACCCTTTTTTGGGGGTAGGGGCGTGTTTGTTTTAGTGATTAGAAAAATATGGTTACCAGAAATCACTTACCCCACCTTTAAGCTATTTCCAGATTAAATGCATGTTTAAGCTGTTTTAAAGCAATCATCTATGTTGATTAAGAAACGTGAACAGCATGAAATAGAACAAATCATAATATGCACAATATGTCGGGAGACATGGAGTGGGCCAGAATAAGTTTGACTACATCATTAAGTTTGTTTTATATAAAGCCTTTCTTTAAAGTTAATTTAGTTTTGTATAAATTGTATCTTAATTTAAATCAATCTTTCATAAATCCCGGTTTTAATACATAAGCAATTATAGCAGACAATAATAATTACATGGAGGCGCCGGCGCGATCACCTGCATTGCAGAACTTGAGCGCATCTCATTAGTAAACCAAAACTGGACTTGCCTCACAGACATAACATATGTCTCTATAGCAATGCATACTTTTAAGTAAAACAATTTAAATGGAAAATAAATAGGCTACTCTCTGATTTTCTAATCAAAATGAAATGTGCATTTCTCTCTTGGCGTATGTACTGTGGAAATGGCGAGTCAGCATCATCAACTTCATCTTTGCAGCCGGCACTGACACAGAAAACACTAGTTTATTAATAAACAATAAAAATGTCTCCTTGCTATTTTTAACACATTCCTAATCATTACTTTTGCCGGTCATTTGTGCTTGAGTGCAGAATAGGCTAATATATTACATAAACGCTTATTATGGTTTAGAATAATCTCCTGTGTGTGTGTATATATATATATATATATATATGCCCTAATACAAGTGCTTATGTCGACTAAAGACTTAAATGAACAGCTACTTAGTCCAGTAGAGAAAACTTTAGTTGGGGGCAGCCCTACTTATTTCACATATCCTATTTTTGAACCAGTGTGTCACAAAGGGCATTATGGGTTGAGCGAGTGGGGCTTAATAGGTCAGTATTATTAAATTGCAGACAAAGATTTTGGATAACTTTGTTGGCTTGTATGTTTGGTGCGGTAGGGGGCTTAACCTCATATTCTTTCATAGGGCCCAAAATTGCAATCTGCGCCCCTGATAATACTAAAATAACACTGCTTCAAATTGGCTTCAAATTCGCATTGTAGTTATTGAATATTCACTGTGATATCTCTAAAGATTTTGTTCTAGTGTTTGTTCTAAATCATTAAATGTGAAATCAGTTTTCTAGTAATCTCAGTGACTGACTGACTGTGCAGTGTAGCTGCAAGGCAACAGCCTTCAGTTTTGGAGACCGTTTCTTTAAAAATAGTGCCATTATTGCTCATATTGCTGCTGGTTAATTATTATCTATGTGTATATCACCATGTAAGATAGTAAATGAACTTGAATCAGTGTTCATTGAACCAAATGTTCAATATCAGTGTATGAAGAAAACCGGTGACACCTTAGAATACCGTTCCGTAATTAAAGAATAATTGGCAAATGTTTAACGCACTATACACAGAAATCTCTGATTAATGAATGTGTAAGTACAGTGCTCAGTTTAATGTGGTGGTTCACTATTAGCTAATCAATAACTATTGTTTTTTTCATACTTCCCAGGGGACTACTACTACTATATACAGGTTCATAATTAATGTGAAAATGCATAATGTATAATTACTTATAAAGTGAAGATCACGGTAACCCACTAGTAATGACTCAAGAGTCTCTACATCCTTCTACAGGAATTAGCTACTAAGGATTTGGAACAATATTCTAAAGTGAAAAGAATGGCAACACCCTAGTAATTACTGAAATCATTGTACGCTTTTGAGGTTTTTGTACGTTTTTGGATAGTAATTCATTTTGAGGAATTCGGTAAGTCTTAAGTCATTAGTAGTGGGTTACCATGATCTTCACTTTAGAATACTGATCCAAATAATCAGTGAGTCCTTTAGACGTTTTAGGGAACAGACTCACAGATAGATTGTAAGTATATAATGCAACCCGTTCATTAACAAGATACTTGCAACTGCTGAGTATTTATCAAACTACAAGGGAAAGCAGAAGATGAAGAGTCCAAAGTCAGGTGAGTTGCAACACACACACACACACACACACACACACACACACACACACACATACACGTCTATATTACCAAGAGGGGACTATCACTCTACACTATCCAAGAGGGGACCTGTGTTTCTAGTCATTTTGAAGAAACAAAAATCACATACAAAATTTTCTTTTAAGGTCCTTATTCATAATATAACTTCAAATAAGCATTTTGTTATTTTTTTAAAAATATGCCAAGAGGGGACCTGAACGATGTCTACCTATCCAACAGGGGACCTCCATAGACTCTAATGGAGCTGTGTGTGTTTGTGTGTGTGTGACCGATGTCTACCTATCCAACAGGGGACCTCCATTAGTCTGCAGTGGAGCTGTGTGTGAATGTGAAGTGAGCTGGCAGTCAAGTCTTTCTTCATTTTATATATATATATATATATGCCATCTCCACCATTACATGTCTTTACAAATAAATAACATAAATGCAGTTAAGCTTCGTACAGACTATATAATGTGTCAAGTAATAATATGTCTTTTTATAATAACTGTGTTCTTTTGAATGTACTGAGAAGTATTTATTTGTAACCTAAAATATACTTTAATACTTTAATTTATTTTTAAATATATTTATTACACAGTCGCAATAAAGTTACAAGATGTAACATCAAGTAACACACTACACTTAGTTAGTCCACAAGTCTTCTTGTGCTTTAGTATGTTAGTCAACACATTAAAACAAGTTAACTTGTTTACACAGGCATCTGGTGTCACAATAGGCACACACACACACACACACAAACACAATATACCTTACACATAATACCTAATACATTACAGAAAAGTCATTTCTTTAAGAAACTCATTCTCTGTTGTGTCTTCATAATTACAGTATATGATCAGTCCACATCTCTCATTTAAGATTATTGTCAGGTACACCAATGTATTTACATTATTGAATATTACAGGTCATTATTGAATAGTGATTACGTTACACACACACTGACTCAGGTCCCCTGTTAGATAGTAAATCACGACGCCTGTGTGTTTGCTGTGACATTTCTTATCATCACAAACACACTGTAAAGATTTAGAGTTTTTACAGCAATACCTGAGTTTAAAGGGTTAAATCAAGCAGAAATAGCTCTAATGTATTAATTGCCGGTCATTATTGAATAGTGAATATGTTACACACACACTGACTCAGGTCCCCTGTTAGATAGAAAATCACGACGCCTGTGTGTTTGCTGTGACATTTCTTATCATCACAAACACACTGCAAAGATTTAAAGTTTTTACAGCAATACCTGAGTTTAAAGGGTTAAATCAAGCAGAAATAGCTCTCTAATGTATTAATTGCCGGTCATTATTGAATAGTGAATATGTTACACACACACTGACTCAGGTCCCCTGTTAGATAGTAAATCACGACGCCTGTGTGTTTGCTGTGACATTTCTTATCATCACAAACACACTGCAAAGATTTAGAGTTTTTACAGCAATAACTGAGTTTAAAGGGTTAAATCAAGCAGTAATAGCTCTCTAATGTATTAATTGCAGGTCATTATTGAATAGTGATTACGTTACACACACACTGACTCAGGTCCCCTGTTAGATAGTAAATCACGACGCCTGTGTGTTTGCTGTGACATTTCTTATCATCACAAACACACTGTAAAGATTTAGAGTTTTTACAGCAATACCTGAGTTTAAAGGGTTAAATCAAGCAGAAATAGCTCTCTAATGTATTAAATGCAGGTCATTATTGAATAGTGATTACGTTACACACACACTGACTCAGGTCCCCTGTTAGATAGTAAATCACGACGCCTGTGTGTTTCTCTCCTCAACCCCCACAACCCCCCACTCACAATTTACATTTCAATAAGGGAGACTTGAAAAACCAGTTTGTGAACCACAGGCCAATAGAGCTCAATATAACAATGTGGCAGAACCCTTCTCAAAGAGAAGATGCTGGGATTTGCCCTGCCAAATTAAACTAAATTACATTTTTTACAATCGCTAGGCCACATTTCTCAATACTTTGGTCATTTTCAAAATCCTTCACACAGTTCTCCAAACCAACTTTCTGCTTCCCATCAGTTATTTCACATTCAAAATCCACAAAAACCAACAAAACACTTAATTCATGTCTCAAATCAAGTGCCAATGATCCACAGTTTAGCTTGCACAGACTGAAGTTGTGATCACTGTGTGAAGAGTTGAAAAAGTTGAAAAAGTGTGTTTATTACTGAGAAATGTTTTGTAAAAGAACATTTTATATCACAGCTTAACTGTGGATCAACATTGCATTGCAAAAAATGCATTCAATGGCAACATCTTTCAATTTACCTGAAATCTTTTCTCACTTTGACACAAACACAATCAAAACTTTGTTCTACAGGCCAATTCGCACATCCTTACATGCTGTTTTCAAAAGTGTTAAACTTATGGACAAAACAATAACATAATACAAAACTGAATGAGACAGCAATTTACAACATGTATACAGTAATACTGTAATGCAATTTATTCTGCTAAAAAAATCAAACACTATCAAAGCAACTTTGATGAAACTGAACACCAACACAAGTGTTAGACCATTACCATCCATTCAAAAGAGGAAACTTAGGAATAATGTTGTACTGTAATGTAAGTATGCAGTGAATTATAAGCAGCAGAGAGTGTCATTCTAGTTTTGTAAAGACATTTTAATTGTATAATGTTCCTGATGTTAGTGTTGATGTAAACCTGCGCTGCTAGTGCTCTGGAAGAATGAGTTGATTTGTAAAAGTAAAATTAACTGCTGTGAAGCTGAAAGTTGGTTATAGCAAATTTATAAACTCCTCACTCAGTTCTCCTAAATATTGGGAAATGTGTCCTAGCGATTGTAATTTCATTTCATCATGTAATTTCAATTTATTTTTGGCAGTGTATTTGGTCTAGGACACAGGTAACAGTAGTGAGCTTCTTTGTATCACCTGTGAGAGTCTTCATGCATTGAAATGTAAATTACTGGTGGGGGGTTGAGCAGCAAACTCAACACACACACTATTCTCTATTCCAATTTCAAGAGCACATCTAAACCACTAGCCCAAACACATTACAAGTGAAAGCACAAATAAATACAAAAGATATGACACACATGAAATAAACAGTGCTTTTCAGGACGGTCTGTCAGTAGTTGTAATATAACAGTGTATTGTCCTCACTGTAAAAAAAAATAATAATAAAAAAAAAAAAAATATATATATATATATATATTTTTATAAGTTAATAATTTTCTTATAAGTTAATAAGTTACTTTTTCTCAAAGTGTATGTTCACTTAACTGAACCTACTATGACATAAGCAACTATGTTTACTGGGATACTTCCTATTTTTTTAAAAATAATTTTGTATTAATTTTAGCATTTTAGTTTAGCATTCGTGGACTGTCAGAGATACAGCTTTTGGGGCGTGTGCTTTAGGTGTTCACCCATATAGCACGTGAGTAATGAAGAGCCTTCTGAAGCAAAGTGGCACGTTTGTGTAAGAACAATGTCCATATTTTAAACTTTATAGACTAAACTAACTATGTTTATTGAAAGAAACTGTGTTTTAGTGTTATTATGAAAAGAGTAACCCCTGACGCTAAGTTTTGTTTAGCTCTATCTTCTCTCTTCTGCGTTTGTCAGTGCACATACGTCAAGGATTCATGGGTGAAGAAGGGTTACTCTTTAAAGTACAACTCCGGTGAGAAATGACCCTCGGGGTAATTAATAGATGGTTACCGAGTAGATCGTTCTCTGGGATGCGTTTTCATGGAAATCAAGTGTAAAGAGTTTTATCTCTAAATTTGATTTACTAGATTTGAGTGACGAACGCTGTGCTAAGTGATGAACTGTGACGTGGAATCTCATATGGGCCGTTGTTTCCGGAAGAAAGCACTGAACGCAGTAGAGAAAAAAAAAGAAAAAAAAAGTCCATGTAATTAGATTTCACAAACTTAATTCCTATCGATCAGCTCACTTAGCACAACGTTCGTGGCTCGACTAGTCGAGACTGTTTTCCAAGATGGCTGCAGTCTGTAAACGTGTAATGTACTGTCTTTAGAAAGTATCTTCTTATTAAACCGTTTGTACTCTAACAAGTTCTCAATGCTGCGGTTTGCATGTAGGGATCCTCATTATGCTGCCTTGTTAGTGTGAGGTTATTTTGAGCTGTTAGTGGTATTAACTAGCGATTTAATTTCACTTATTCCATGCCCCATAGACAAACATTATAAGCTAATCTGTGTTTAGAGATAAAACTCTTTAAATTCGATTTTCATGAAACCGCATCCCAGAGAACGATCTACTCGATAACCATCTGTTAATTACCCCTAGGGTCATTTCTCACCGGAGTTGTCCTTTAAGCGCAATGTGATTCGTGTGGCACTGAAAACCGAAAGCTAGTATTTTAGTCTATGGATCAGTTACTGTGTGGATCAGTTATATGATGGTTAGATGCACTTTTATGGACCGACAAGGCACTGGCATTTTAAAGCTGGGAAGAGCCAGGACTTTTTTAATATAAATTTAAATAACTCAGATTTTATTCATTTGAAAAAAGAATGTCATATACACTTGGGATGACTTGAGGGTGAGTAAATCATGGGCTAATTTTCATTTGTAGGTGAACTAACTGCTGTAAACTGGGCCCACAAACACAGTAGATCCACACAACCCCACACACAATTTACATTTTAATAATAATAAATAAGGGAAGACTTGAAAACCTAGGGCCCTATAATTTCCGCGATCACGGAATCGCGGAATTGGCATATTAACGCGGAATCTGCATATAAACGCGGAATCTGGTGTTAACGCAGATTTCCCCGGAATTTTACATATTTGTAATGAAATTCTGTGTCGTGTGGGTGGAGAACGTATGTCTGAGGAAAGTGCAGACCGGGGGAAGCAAATCTTCGCGACACAACCCCTCCCGTCATTTCAGCTCGCCCTTCAAAACAATGAAAGTATGGCGAAGTTGGTCTCCACGGCTCTGCTTTCGGCAGCGAAAAAGTTAAGAAACTCGACGCTAACGGCGGTTTCACACTGCACGCGCAGGCGGCGCAGAAGCTTTCCGTATGGAGAGCGTGAGCCGCGCTCGTGTATTGCACAGACAGACAAATATTGTCCATTCTGTCAGATTTTCCGGTGTTCTGCTCGACCCCTGTCATCTCGTGCTTTGATTTATAATGTGCACATTAGGCAGCAATGCATATCTGCTGCAAATGCGACCGTTTTCCCCTCTGTTCCAAACATGCATTTAACATGCTCTATATGGGTAGTTTACATGATAAGTAACCTTAAAGTTAAAATTAAGCATCTAGTTTTAATCATTTAAAGGGGCCTTTGAAGTTGGGGAAAAAAACTTCTGGCAGTGTTGTGTTTTCGTGTATTTTTATTTTTCACAGCTCTGGATATCATTATGGTGATTGTTAAACACACAGAACAATTCACTACATGATTTCATGGTGCAATGTTTTTTTTATGTTAATTTTCAAATTTAAATGTTTTACTTAATAGTACTTAAGAGTACTGTAAAATATGATTCTTATGATTTTTTTTTTTTTTTTAGTTCTTTTTAAAAAAAAATTACTTGAAAGAAAAAGCTACTGGAGCACTTTCATTTTAACTTATATAAACTATTATAATTTATTTTACCGGAAAGTTTAAAGCTAATAACCATTAATATTTGAAGTATTTGAAGTGCAGTGTTATGTCAAATATCATATTTGTCCTAAAAAGTAAATGTGATGTTTGTTACCTCGATAAATTTAAGGTCATTCCTATTTTTTGTTTTATGTTGTATTATATTAACATTAAAAGCAAACTCTTTTTTCACCAAAATTACAGTAAAGGGTAAAAAAACTGAATTACCAAACATTTTAACAGAAAAAAAGGAATCTGCAAAAATTAAAACGGAAAAAATAAAACGGATTTTATAGGGCCCTAAAAACCCAGTTTGTGAACCAAAGGCCAACCTAGAGGAAAGGAAAATCAAACCTGAGATCTCCTTCTCAACTCACATCTTTCTCCTAGACAGAAATGAGAACAAGTGAACATCAAATTGAGACATAAGGCTAAGTCTCCTGCTTCTCACATGTTTATCCTGAGACAAAAAATGACATTCTCTCATGTTTATCTCCACTAAAGTTTCATAAGAGATCTCAACAACATCACATACTATGCTCTGATTTGTCTCCTTGGCTAGAGAGACTGGATTGCTCATATGTGTCTCCTCTAAAGTTTCAGAAGGGATCTCAACAGTATCGCATGCTGTGCTCAGACTTTTTTCTTCAGCTAGATACCCTGGAACTCTCACTTTTGTCACCTCTAAAAAGTTTCATAAAAGATCTCAATAACATCACACAGTGTGCTCAGAATATTCTCCTTAGTCAAAGTCTCTGGCACTCTCAAATTTGTCAAACAAATGTTGGTCACTTTTTCAAAACTCTTCACAGAGTGATCACAACTTCAGTCTGTGCAAGCTAAACTGTGGATCATTGGCACTTGATTTGAGACATGAATTAAGTGTTTTGTGGATTTTGAATGTGAAATAACTGCTGTGAAGCAGAAAGTTGGTTTGGAGAACAAGTTTTGAAAATGACCAAAGTATTGAGAAACGTGGCCTAGCGATTGTAAAAACTGTAATTTAGTTTAATTTGGCAGGGCAAATCCCAGCATCTTCTCTAGTTTATTTGAGAAGGGTTCTGCCACATTGGTAGTTTGAGCTCTATTGGCCTGTGGTTCACAAACTGGTTTTTCAAGTCTCCCTTATTGAAATGTAAATTGTGAGTGGGGGGTTGTGGGGGTTGAGGAGAGAAACACACAGGCGTCGTGATTTACTATCTAACAGGGGACCTGAGTCAGTGTGTGTGTAACATATTCACTATTCAATAATGACCGGCAATTAATACATTAGAGAGCTATTTCTGCTTGATTTAACCCTTTAAACTCAGGTATTGCTGTAAAAACTCTAAATCTTTACAGTGTGTTTGTGATTATAAGAAATGTCACAGCAAACACACAGGCGTCGTGATTTACTATCTAACAGGGGACCTGAGTGAGTGTGTGTGTGTAACGTAATCACTATTCAATAATGACCTGCAATTAATACATTAGAGAGCTATTACTGCTTGATTTAACCCTTTAAACTCAGGTATTGCTGTAAAAACTCTAAATCTTTGTAGTGTGTTTATGATGATAAGAAATGTCACAGCAAACACACAGGCGTCGTGATTTACTATCTAACAGGGGACCTGAGTCAGTGAGTGTGTGTAACGTAATCACTATTCAATAATGACCTGCAATTAATGCATTAGAGAGCTATTTCTGCTTGATTTAACCCTTTAAACTCAGTTATTGCTGTAAAAACTCTAAATCTTTGCAGTGTGTTTGTGATGATAAGAAATGTCACAGCAAACACACAGGCGTCGTGATTTACTATCTAACAGGGGACCTGAGTCAGTGTGTGTGTGTAACGTAATCACTATTCAATAATGACCTGCAATTAATGCATTAGAGAGCTATTTCTGCTTGATTTAACCCTTTAAACTCAGGTATTGCTGTAAAACCTCTAAACCTTTGCAGTGTGTTTATGACAACAAGAAATGTCACAGCAAACACACAGGCGTCGTGATTTACTATCTAACAGGGGACCTGAGTCAGTGTGTGTGTAACATATTCGGGTGATTCTCACGAAAACTTGGTTTTAAAAATGTCAAGCATGAAAATGTAAAACATGCTTAAATTTACTTTTTTTTTCTTCAGACATTAGAAAGAAAGTCTGGAGTATTTGTGAAAATTAATTTTAAAACTTTTACTTAGTATTTAACATTTTTTTTTACATAATTTTGAAAATAAGTCCTCAAAAATCTCATTACCGCAACAGTCTGAAAACATCAACACTGTTAGAAAAGCTAATATATTTTCACATTTTCAAAAATTGAGTATTAATAGTTATGCACAGTTACTTGAAATTCTAAAATAATTTTTATTTTTAATTTAACAGTTTTTTTTATTTTTATTAATTTCTCTCATTACCGCAACACCTTCCAAAATTTACAACCATTTTTTTAATATATTTCGATGAAACCTGACATATTTTCAAAATGACATGACAAACCTGAAAGAACATAATTTGGAGATTCTGCACATGCATTTAAAATCAAAGTACCATGTTTCTATTAATTAAATTAATATTAAATGAACATCTGTTGGGGTAATGATACATAGGTTTCGGAAATGAGGTTAATTATTTCGGTAATGATAATATGTATGCTAGTCTGAGATTTTGTTTAAAAAGTCATTTTAAAGTAGAAACAACAGATAATATTTGCACAATCAGTCATTCCAGTTCAAAACAGTTTTATTGTGTAGTTTTTGAAAAATACACACAAAAAAAAAAATTATATATATATATATATATATATATATATATAAATTAAAGAAAAACATTAGAACAGGAATAAACAGGACAACATATCAACGTGTGCCTAAAATGAATGAATAATACGTAAATAAAATGTAAGGACTTTTCATCAAAGACAAATATAGTCTCGGTTACGTATGTAAGCCTTGTTACCTAAGGGAAGAGAACGGAGACATTACGTCAGTTACTGATGGAATGAGGGTTTCGATTAGTAGCCAATCGCCTTTGAGATCTACAAAACAAGCCAATGGCATGAGAATACCATGGGTCTGCGGAATTTGCATAGCGCAACTTCGCCGACCTTTGTGCGTACCGTATTTTCCGCACTATAAGGCACACTTAAAAGCCTTTAATTTTCTCAAAAAGCCACAGTGCGCCTTATAATCCGGAGCGCCTTATATATGGATCAAGGCGCTCTGTCAAAATGTTTCAGTATGAAAAAACAATAAAAACGATTTAATAATAATAAAATGTTTCAGTACGACTGGTAAACTACAAAGCCGCACCACATCTCTACAGTCACTATTTGAATGAAGGCAACAGCACTAGTACGGGGCATGAACATCGATGAATTTCGAGGCGGTCCTTCTTGGTGCTTTCGTTTTATGAAAAGACGTAATCTCTCCATACGCAAACGTACTACCGTCTCGCAGCAACTGCCAAAAGATTACCAAGGCTGGGAGATATTAATATGCACATCAACGTTTGAACAACGTTACCATGGGAGTGAATGGAGTTGTCAGAACACTTAATAAAGACTTAAGCCCTATTCGCATGGGATTTGTATTAACTTGGACCTCTGTGATTTAGAAATTTCTCCCCCACATCTGAGTTTTGCGTGGCAGTGGCACAGTCGCACGTGATAAGCAAACCCTGTGATTTTACTTGAACTTACTGACTTCTCCCGGATATGATGTGAGGACTTGTAAATGTTTTTTCGTTATAGCTGTATGAAATCATAAACAGTCGTATCGATATAGTTTTGATAGTTTTATAGTAATACAAATTATTTCGTTCAGTTAGAGAACCATTACAATTAAAAACTGAACTGAGCACAGACCAGCGGCAGGAGTCAGATTTCATTCATCACGAGTGAGAAGTTGACAATATACGGCGGAAGATTGAGTGTAAAAGCGCCCATTTAAGCGAGCTTGTCATTGTACTGTTCTATTGTTATGTTTTTCATTAAGAATAGTATTGATGTTAATATTAAACACACCATTCAAGCAATTTGCTCCCAAATTGGTACTCATTCAAAAGTGAAAGTATAGTCCGTGCGGGAATTCATAACGGTGCGCATAATGAATGCAGCCTCCATTCTTCGTGAAAGATAATTGATAGAAATGCGCACAGGAAAAAAAAAACTTGCAAAAATGATATACGATCCGCCCAATCCTGGCCAAATCACAGAGATGCCAATTCGCACGGGACTAATATTATCGCAGGACCTCAGTGTTCGGTGAAATATGGTAGGTAATTTGCGGGAGAATTTTTGCTTTACAAATTACAGACATGGCCGATTTGCACGGGATTAAGATCACAGACAACCTCTGCATTTATTACAATCCGGTGCGCCCTATATATGAAAACAGTTTTAAAATAGGCCATTCATTGATGGTGCGCCTTATAATCTGGTGGGCCTTATAGTGCCGAAAATACGGTATATAAGGAGCTGCACTACACTCTCGCATTATGTTTACCTGCTGAGGAGCTGAGCACTCAGGCCGTACCACCAGTACAGCGGCTGTGACATAGGGACGTAAGGTCTCCGTTCCCTTCCTTCGGGGACCAAGGGTTACATGCACTCACCTAAAGGATTATTATGAACACCATACTAATACTGTGTTTGACCCCCTTTTGCCCTCAGAACTGCCTTAATTCTACGTGGCATTGATTCAACAAGGTGCTGAAAGCATTCTTTAGAAATGTTGGCCCATATTGATAGGATAGCTTGCAGTTGATGGAGATTTGTGGGATGCACATCCAGGGCACGAAGCTCCCGTTCCACCACATCCCAAAGATGCTCTATTGGGTTGAGATCTGGGGACTGTGGGGGCCATTTTAGTTCAGTCAACTCATTGTCATGTTCAAGAAACCAATTTGAAATGATTCAAGCTTTGTGACATGGTGCATTATCCTGCTGGAAGTAGCCATCAGAGGATGGGGACATGGTGGTCATAAAGGGATGGACATGGTCAGAAACAATGCTCAGGTAGGCCGTGGCATTTAAACGAGTCCCAATTGGCACTAAGGTGCCTAAAGTGTGCCAAGAAAACATCCCCCACACCATTACACCACCACCACCAGCCTGCACAGTGGTAACAAGGCATGATGGATCCATGTTCTCATTCTGTTTACGCCAAATTCTGACTCTACCGTCTGAATGTCTAAAATGAAATGGAGACTCATCAGACCAGACAACATTTTTCCAGTCTTCAACTGTCACAATTTTGGTGAGCTTGTGCAAATTGTAGCCTCTTTTTCCTTTTTGTAGTGGAGACGAGTGGTACCCGGTGGGATTTTCTGCTGTTGTAGCCCATCCGCCTCAAGGTTGTGCGTGTTGTGGCTTCACAAATGCTTTGCTGCTTACCTCGGTTATAACGAGTGGTTATTTCAGTCAAAGTTGCTCTTCTATCAGCTTGAATCAGTCGGCCCATTCTCCTCTGACCTCGAGCATCAACAAGGCATTTTCTCCCACAGGACTGCTGCATACTGGATGTTTTTCCCTTTTCACACCATTCTTTGTAAACCCTAGAAATGATTGTGTGTGAAAATCCCAGTAACTGAGCAGATTGTGAAATACTCAGACCGGCCTGTCTGGCACCAACAACCATGCCACGCTCAAAATTGCTTAAATCACCTTTCTTTCCCATTCTGATATTCAGTTTGGAGTTCAGGAGATTGTCTCGACCAGGACCACACCCCTAAATGCATTTAAGCAACTGCCATGTGATTGGTTGATTAGATAATTGCATTAATGAGAAATTGAACAGGTGTTCCTAATAATCCTTTAGGTGAGTGTATGTAATGAGACGTTCGCTTTCAGTCAGTACACTATGAGTTGCATCAGTTACTGACGGAATGGGGGTTCCCAAATCAATCTTGCCACAACGGCTGTCTTCCAGCATCCTGCACTGACCACAGCTCCCTGCCGTGAGTCTTTAGCCCGAACAAGGGGCTAGGCTCAATGCCAATACCAAGGTACACTGGGAAGCATATCCCACGTGGAGAAATGCAACACTATGCCTTACTGTAGGGAGGACTTAAGAATACACTTATTACCCACGTATGGACTGCATTTGGAGCACTCTGGGGTATCCAGCCACAGGTCGAATGTTTCAACCCCAGGAGTGGTAAGGGTCTTGCCAAGGGAAGACATGTGCTCGGAGCGACTTTGCCTGGAAAACCACACGTGGGGGTTGCCCAATGGGGGAACTATGGACATGGAGGCACCTAGCCTAACATGAGGGCTGACCAAGCGGGCATGCACTCTAGTGTCAGCATCAACATTGCTGGAGGAACTCTGGGCTTATTGAGAAACTCATCTGAGTAAATATGCGCATGCATCCAATCCGTGGAGTGGAATGTCGCAGCAAGTGATGACACCTGGACCTGTCCAATTTCTGGCCACTTGGAGCGAGTACGCGGATGAACACTGGCTCCACTTGCGAATCTTGCGAATGTGTTGGGTGTCGCCCAGCCTGCAGCTCTACAAATGTCTGTTAGCGAAGCGCCATGCGCTAAATCCCAAGAGGAGGCCACACTCCTAGTGGAGTGTGCTCTAACCCCTAGGGGGCATGGCATGCCCTGAACCTGATATGCCAGGACAATGGCGTCCACTATCCAGCTAGACAACCTCTGCTTGGAGAGAGCCTTCTTTTTCTGCTTCCCTCCGTTTTAGACAAAGAGCTGGTCTGAGAAAGTAAGGAGGTTCTTCCTCAGAGGTATTGACAAGGGAGGTGCTGTTGAAAGGAGTATGAGTTCGGAGAACCAGGTCTGGCCGGGCCAATACGGGGCGACCAAAATAACCTGCTCCCTGATCTTGCACAGTAGCTGTGCTGGAAGGCTCACTGGGGGAAACGCATATTTGCATGGGTCCCGCGACCAGCTGTGTGCTAGTGTATCCGTACCGAGGGTTCCTTCGGTCAGGGAGTAGTACCAGCGGCAGTGGGAAGAGTAGTGGGAGGCAAACAGATCTATCTATGCATCGCCGAACTGTTCCCAAATCAGCTGAACAGTCTGGGGATGGAATCTGCATTCCCCCAGAAGTGGCTGAAACCGTGAGAGCTCGTCGGCTGCACGATTCAGGTCACTCGGGATGTGAACGGCATGAAGTGACCTCCGATGCTTTTGACTCCATAGGAGGAGATGGCAGGCGAGTTGCAACATCCGGCAGAGAAGCTTTTTTTTTCTCAATTGCTGACTGTCTGCAATGAAACATCATAAAGCAAAATATCAACAGTTATAACACTTTAAATTTATATTAAATTCATAAGAGTTTTAAAAGTAATAAACTATGTTTAAATTCTCATTTCCGAAACAGACGTTCTCTTTACCGCAACTGCCGTTAAATGGTTGCGGTATATGAGAGTGGTGTTGCGGAGGATGAGGTACCTTAGTATTTTTTGCTAAAAATAGAGAAGCCATGAAGGCTTTGCTACTTTTTTCATCAGTGCATATAATTAGACTTTAATAAAGAACATTTTCATAAAAAATTGTAAATGTAACAAATTTCGAAATGTAGAAAACTACCTGTTTCGGTAATGATAATCAAAATGTTGTGTAAACATTCTGACAAGAGAATATTTAACATTTAACTGTAGAGATCTAAAGAGATGATCTTACCTGGTAGCCATCTTGAAGTTAACTGGTCCATGTGCTCGGTTTAATTTATTTTTGTGCACTTAAACAGTCCTCAAAAAGTGTTGCGGAGGATGAGAACATCAGGCATGGACGCATAACTTTCCAAATTTTTCTTCATTATTGTTATACATGAATCTTCAGCAAATTATTTTTCTGTCATCTGAAATAATTAAGTAAAACATCCATTTATTTTTTTCTAAATATTTTTATGTTAATTTGTTTAAATTACAACATAACACACATTCAAACACAGCGGGACGCATTGCGGTAATGAGAATTTCAGCAGAAAATGCAATAAAATAAAATAATAATAAATTCTTATCATGAAATGACACATTGTGCAAGGTAGAGAACAGTATTGTCTTTATTCTGATGCTTTTTAATATTACTTTATTACACATTTTATATTTAAAATCATTAGTGCCATGGTCTTTTAATGGTTTCGTGAGAATCACCCATTCACTATTCAATAATGACCGGCAATTAATACATTAGAGAGCTATTTCTGCTTGATTTAACCCTTTAAACTCAGGTATTGCTGTAAAAACTCTAAATCTTTACAGTGTGTTTGTGATGATAAGAAATGTCACAGCAAACACACAGGCGTCGTGATTTACTATCTAACAGGGGACCTGAGTCAGTGTGTGTGTGTAACGTAATCACTATTCAATAATGACCTGCAATTAATGCATTAGAGAGCTATTTCTGCTTGATTTAACCCTTTAAACTCAGGTATTGCTGTAAAACCTCTAAACCTTTGCAGTGTGTTTATGACAACAAGAAATGTCACAGCAAACACACAGGCGTCGTGATTTACTATCTAACAGGGGACCTGAGTCAGTGTGTGTGTAACGTAATCACTATTCAATAATGACCTGCAATTAATACATTAGAGAGCTATTTCTGCTTGATTTAACCCTTTAAACTCAGGTATTGCTGTAAAAACTCTAAATCTTTACAGTGTGTTTGTGATGATAAGAAATGTCACAGCAAACACACAGGCGTCGTGATTTACTATCTAACTGGGGACCTGAGTGAGTGTGTGTGTAACATAATCACTATTCAATAATGACCTGCAATTAATACATTAGAGAGCTATTTCTGCTTGATTTAACCCTTTAAACTCAGGTATTGCTGTAAAAACTCTAAATCTTTACAGTGTGTTTGTGATGATAAGAAATGTCACAGCAAACACACAGGCGTCGTGATTTACTATCTAACAGGGGACCTGAGTGAGTGTGTGTGTAACGTAATCACTATTCAATAATGACCTGCAATTAATACATTAGAGAGCTATTTCTGCTTGATTTAACCCTTTAAACTCAGGTATTGCTGTAAAAACTCTAAATCTTTACAGTGTGTTTGTGATGATAAGAAATGTCACAGCAAACACACAGGCGTCGTGATTTACTATCTAACAGGGGACCTGAGTGAGTGTGTGTGTAACGTAATCACTATTCAATAATGACCTGCAATTAATACATTAGAGAGCTATTTCTGCTTGATTTAACCCTTTAAACTCAGGTATTGCTGTAAAAACTCTAAATCTTTGCAGTGTGTTTGTGATGATAAGAAATATCGCAGCAAACACACAGGCGTCGTGATTTACTATCTAACGGGACTCGACTCAGTGTGTGTGTGTAACATATTCATTATTCAATAATGACCTGCAATTAATACATTAGAGAGCTATTTCTGCTTGATTTAACCCTTTAAACTCAGGTATTGCTGTAAAAACTCTAAATCTTTACAGAGTGTTTGTGATGATAAGAAATGTCACAGCAAACACACAGGCGTCGTGATTTACTATCTAACAGGGGACCTGAGTCAGTGTGTGTGTAACATATTCACTATTCAATAATGACCGGCAATTAATACATTAGAGAGCTATTTCTGCTTGATTTAACCCTTTAAGCTCAGGTATTGCTGTAAAAACTCTAAATCTTTACAGTTTGTTTGTGATGATAAGAAATGTCACAGAAAACACACAGGCGTCGTGATTTACTATCTAACAGGGGACCTGAGTGAGTGTGTGTGTGTAACGTAATCACTATTCAATAATGACCTGCAATTAATACATTAGAGAGCTATTACTGCTTGATTTAACCCTTTAAACTCAGGTATTGCTGTAAAAACTCTAAATCTTTGCAGTGTGTTTGTGATGATAAGAAATGTCACAGCAAACACACAGGCGTCGTGATTTACTATCTAACAGGGGACCTGAGTCAGTGTGTGTGTAACATATTCACTATTCAATAATGACCTGCAATTAATACATTAGAGAGCTATTACTGCTTGATT
Organism: Pseudorasbora parva; assembly: GCF_024679245.1. Lineage (NCBI taxonomy): Eukaryota > Metazoa > Chordata > Actinopteri > Cypriniformes > Gobionidae > Pseudorasbora > Pseudorasbora parva. The sequence continues at coordinate 14,987,333 of NC_090173.1, forward strand.
TAACCCTTTAAACTCAGGTATTGCTGTAAAAACTCTAAATCTTTGTAGTGTGTTTGTGATGATAAGAAATGTCGCAGCAAACACACAGGCGTCGTGATTTACTATCTAACGGGACTCGACTCAGTGTGTGTGTGTAACATATTCATTATTCAATAATGACCTGCAATTAATACATTAGAGAGCTATTTCTGCTTGATTTAACCCTTTAAACTCAGGTATTGCTGTAAAAACTCTAAATCTTTACAGAGTGTTTGTGATGATAAGAAATGTCACAGCAAACACACAGGCGTCGTGATTTACTATCTAACAGGGGACCTGAGTCAGTGTGTGTGTAACATATTCACTATTCAATAATGACCTGCAATTAATACATTAGAGAGCTATTTCTGCTTGATTTAACCCTTTAAGCTCAGGTATTGCTGTAAAAACTCTAAATCTTTACAGTTTGTTTGTGATGATAAGAAATGTCACAGCAAACACACAGACGTCGTGATTTACTATCTAACAGGGGACCTGAGTGAGTGTGTGTGTGTAACGTAATCACTATTCAATAATGACCTGCAATTAATACATTAGAGAGCTATTTCTGCTTGATTTACCCTTTAAACTCAGGTATTGCTGTAAAAACTCTAAACCTTTGCAGTGTGTTTATGATGATAAGAAATGTCACAGCAAACACACAGGCGTCGTGATTTACTATCTAACAGGGGACCTGAGTCAGTGTGTGTGTAACGTAATCACTATTCAATAATGACCTGCAATTAATGCATTAGAGAGCTATTTCTGCTTGATTTAACCCTTTAAACTCAGGTATTGCTGTAAAACCTCTAAATCTTTGCAGTGTGTTTATGACAATAAGAAATGTCACAGCAAACACACAGGCGTCGTGATTTACTATCTAACAGGGGACCTGAGTCAGTGTGTGTGTAACGTAATCACTATTCAATAATGACCTGCAATTAATACATTAGAGAGCTATTTCTGCTTGATTTAACCCTTTAAACTCAGGTATTGCTGTAAAACCTCTAAATCTTTACAGTGTGTTTGTGATGATAAGAAATGTCACAGCAAACACACAGGCGTCGTGATTTACTATCTAACAGGGGACCTGAGTGAGTGTGTGTGTAACGTAATCACTATTCAATAATGACCTGCAATTAATACATTAGAGAGCTTTTTCTGCTTGATTTAACCCTTTAAACTCAGTTATTGCTGTTAAAACTCTAAACCTTTGCAGTGTGTTTGTGATGATAAGAAATGTCACAGCAAACACACAGGCGTCGTGATTTACTATCTAACAGGGGACCTGAGTCAGTGTGTGTGTGTAACGTAATCACTATTCAATAATGACCTGCAATTAATGCATTAGAGAGCTATCTCTGCTCGATTTAACCCTTTAAACTCAGGTATTGCGGTAAAAACTCTAAATCTTTGCAGTGTGTTTGTGATGATAAGAAATGTCACAGCAAACACACAGGCGTCGTGATTTACTATCTAACAGGGGACCTGCATCATTTTGTTAAACATAAATAAATCAAAAGTGGTTAGTTTAAAAAGCTCATAAATGTATAAGGTGGTAAGATGGGCCTTTTATATGGGCCAAAAGTCACACATTATTTTTACAAATACTTGGCTAAAATAAAATGTTTTTAATAATGTCTATGTTAACACTTGTTTAAAAGAACTTTAGATGCAAAGTTTGTCCCATTTACCGTACCTTTTTTTTTTATATAAATAAAATAATGCATTATTTTTCAATAATTATAGGCCACTGTCATTAAAATGTTATATATATATATATATATATATATATATATATATATATATATATATATATATATATATATATATATATATATATATATATATACACAGAAACAAAAAATGTTTACAAAAGCATTGAATGAGATCCCTTAATAATTTTATAAAGTTTTACGGTCTCTCCACGGCCATGATGGATGGTATTTACTATATTTATTTGTAGAAACTGAGGACACACACATTTTGATGGCAGATGTATTTCTAATTACATCCTGGTTGTTTAGATTTTTTAAATCGTTTTTTCTTGGATCCTGTAGTATTTAATTTTAAAGTATTGCAAAGTTTGAAACTAGTCAGGGTATTTAGTAAAGAGATATAATCTATATGATGTTTGTTCCTTTAGTAAGCAGTCTGTTAAACAGCAGCTCTAGAGTCAGAGGACAGCAGGCCATTCAAACAATAGAGGAGTGTGTGTGTGTGTGAACGACGTGTGTTTAAGGGCTATTGCAGTTCCTGCTCCAGCCTACAGGGGAGCTGCTGAGCATGGCCTTAAACACTCACACACTCTTAGGTCCCCTCTTGGTCAAAATTTTTAAAAATTCACCAGAGTGTTGTTTCTTGATTACAACATGATTTAAACACACACACCTGTAGGTCCTTACTTGGTCAACCATTTAAAAATTCACCAGAGCATTTCTTTAGTTTTTTACTTCATTTTCACATGATTTAATGCATGACCAACAGGGGACTTGAAAAATGTCCCCTCTTGGCTCAGAGGTCCCCTGTTGGTGAGTGTGTAACGACGCCAAGGTCCCCTGTTAGATAGGTAGACAAGTACACACACACACACACACACACACACACACACACACACACACACACACACACACGCATCCTTTGTTACTTTAAACAAAGATTTAATCTTTCTTTTGCAGGGTTGGACAGTGATTTAGAGGGAAACTGGAAGTTGGATATGGAATCCAAGGAGTTGGAGACAAGGAGACGAATACATGAAGTCCTTTTTTTTGGAAATTGGGAGACCAGGAAGTGTGTGTACTTATAAAGTGTTGATAGTGTAAGGTGATGATGATGAGTGACCGGTGGTGGTGATTAGTATTCCGGTGATTCTGATCGCTGTGACGGTGTGAACGTGAGCCTGTTGTGTCCGGGACAAGAAGATGTAGTAACCTTTCAGTCATTACTTTTCAAAATCTGCAAAAACCTCTACTAGATTACTAGATATCATGTTTTTCACTTTAGAACACTAATTTATTAATTAGTAAATCATTTTAAAGGAATACCTTTAAAATACTTGAGTCATTATTATAGACCAGGGCTATTTAAATCTTACCCTGGAGGGCCAATGCGGTGCATAGTTAAGCTCCAACCCTAATCAAACACCTGCTAATCAATGCCTTAAGGATCATTAGAAAATCACAGGTGGGTGAGTTTGATCAGGGTTGGAGCTAAACTCTGAATAGCCCTGCCATAGACTGTACAAAATATGGACAATGCACCTTCACTCCCTTCCACTGTAGAAAAGAGAAGACCTGAGTCTGTGCAGTAGTGAACTCGGGACCTGAGTCTGTGCAGTACTGAATTTGGGACCTGAGTCTGCGCAGTAGTGAACTCGGGACCTGAGTCTGCGCAGTAGTGAACTCGGGACCTGAGTCTGCGCAGTAGTGAACTCGGGACCTGAGTCTGCGTAGTAGTGAACTCGGGACCTGAGTCTGCGTAGTAGTGAACTCGGGACCTGAGTCTGCGCAGTAGTGAACTCGGGACCTGAGTCTGCGCAGTAGTGAACTCGGGACCTGAGTCTGCGCAGTAGTGAACTCGGGACCCGAGTCTGCGCAGTAGTGAACTCGGGACCCGAGTCTGCGCAGTAGTGAACTCGGGACCCGAGTCTGCGCAGTAGTGAACTCGGGACCAGAGTCTGCGCAGTAGTGAACTCGGGACCCGTGGCTGCGCAGTTGTGAACTCGGGACCCGTGGCTGCGCAGTTGTGAACTCGGGACCCATGGCTGCGCAGTAGCAATTTGCAATTTTAGTAGTAATTTACAAATGAAGGATAAAGCAATCTCCCCCAAAGAATCAAACTTATTTGAAAAACTAAGAAATGAACTTACACAAGCGTGTTAAAAACTACCAACAATGACCTATCTTTGGAAAAAAATTATTTGAAGTGTAATTTGATTGTTTAGTTTGTCTCAGTTCCCATTCGATTACATAGAGAGGGCTGGGTTTATGACCTATTCTGGGTACAACCACCTGGGGCCAATCTCAGCTTTTGGGCTTCACTTTTCAGGACTTGTGCGACACACTTGGGCTGTGTCCGAAATCACCCCAATACCTTTAAATAGGGCATTATTTGAGCGGACAGCCATTTGTAGTGGTATCTGAAACCATAGTGGACATTATTGAGTACACTCATTCAATCCCACAATGCGCAGCAATAACAAGTGTACAACTGATGTACGCTTAATGGCTAGAGAATAGCCATAATGCACTCTGAGAGTCTCGCCACGAGATGGCACCCGCAGCTGAATCAATCATCCATCCATTTTCCATATTGTGCTGGTCCAGGATAATATAATTCAGGTATGAATTCCTTTTAAATTGATTATTAAATTGTTTAAGGTTTATACATGCTAGTTTCCATGGTAGAGTTCAAGATAAATCTTTGCATTACTACTGGCGCTGCTATTATTAAACAGCAAGCACAGAGTCAGTGTCCGAATTCAGCCACTCGTTTTCATTCACTCCTTCAGGTGGATTATATTAGTGGAGTCATGTAGGGAATAGTGAAGGAGGGTATAGAGGGTGATTACGAACACAGCATTGGTCATTACAAGTGAGTAACCACATTATTCACTTTAGAACTAATTATACATTATTCATGTTAATTATGAACCGGTAGCTATATAGTAGTTCTTAGTATTCCTCTGGCAAGTATGAAAAAATAGAAGTTATTAATTAGCTAATAGTGAACTAGCATATTCAGCTGCGCATTATTACTTAATTATTCATTAATCAGAGCTTCTTGTTAGTTAAATGTAGTGACTAGAACGTTAATAGTGTGTTACTCATTTGTTCCTGTTTAGTACATAATTAATAACGGAACAGTATTCTAAATTGTTACCAAAAAATATAGTATACTGTAATTATCAGCAGTGAAATATGGCTCCCTGCCCAGTCAGTGTTTAGTTCAACTGAGAATAAAGAGTGTTCTTCTTCAAGCTGCTATGAGATGAAGCAGTTTAACACGGAGAGATGTAAAGAGCCTTTTAAGAAATGATGCAATGTTCCCTGTGTAAGACATCATCTATAAAGAATACAAGTCAAGACTAACAAGTTATCTTTGATATAATGAGCCGGCAGCAAAATTGCATTCTTTTATTTAGTCTATTACTGAAAGAAACAAGATTGCTAAAATGCTGGTGAGAATAATGATCCAAAAAATTCTAAACTAGCACATGTTGAACTTGACATGTCACGATAGGTTAATTTGTGTTTCACCTTTAAAGGCCTTGGACAGATTAATTGAGTCCAGTGGAGATGAGAGAACTTGATAAAGAAACAAAAAGGGCAGAGAGAGAATGGTAAAATACTGATTGATGTGTCACTTGCGTTCAAGTCTGTGGCATCTGTGAGATTGAGAGGAAGCGAAATAGGAGACTTGAAGGACCTATATGAGATTGAGTTTGAGATATACTGAAGGAAACAACAATATGGAACATAAGAGAGGGAAGAAGAAAGGAACAAAGGACGCAGTTCAGCCATAAGGTGGAAAGCATGTGAGGTAGACATATCGGAATGGCGGTGTTAATTGTTGTCCACATCTGCCTAGCCTCAAGCCAGCCCTATCTAAGGTGGGCTGTGTATAATATCCCATTCATCTCAAGGACAGTCATGTTTCTTGGCTTGAGGTATGTGACCCAGGAGGTCTTTGCTTCATTGGCTTTAGTGGGAAAACATAATTTTCTGAGCTAAGAAGAGGCCATTGCCCCTCACTCTCCAGACCAGGAGTGTGTCAGTACATTGGGACCGCCAACCCTTTCCACACTTCCCCGACATGTGGTGAGGATAGCATGACACTTTCAGATTCAACCCTTTTAAGTCCTATTCAATATGTTTAATGCAGGACATTTTACCTAAAATATAGTTCAAGTTTTAGTCAACTAAAACAGCATTTTAGTTAACAATGATCTATGATTAACTGTTTCATGGACTCTTATTTTGATATTATTTTCTCCTCTTGTTCATATGTTCAGTTCCTGTAGTTTAATTCCTGTTGCCCTTTGCTGCATCTGAGGCCATGTCCACGCTAAAAACGTTTTCATTTGAAAACGTATATTTTTCTCTCCGTTTTGGCCTTCCGTCCAAAGTCAATGAAAATGTATAGTTTTGAAAACGCTCTCCAGAGTGGATAAATTTGAAAACGCCGTCTTCGCGTCATAGTGTGGACTGTGAAAACGGAGGCTTTTTAATACGATGACGCATTTTTAGCCATGTGATGCAGTCATATGACCAATTCACGCCGGTTTTATTTTGGCACGTCTCCCAGTCTACATTTTCACTTGCTTTTAGCACTTTATATTCATGTGTTACTCGAAGCAACAACTCCACCTCACTGTCGACCCATTTAAAAAACTGCCTTTTCGCGACATTGCCGCAAAATTTCAAAGAGTAAATAAACGAGTAGATGTAATGACGCAAGTCGAAGCGTCTTGGATTTACTCATGCGCAGTACGGGGATGTAAGTGTTTTCAGACGTTTCAGTGCAGATGAACATTTTTTGGGAAACGATTGAAAATGATAGTGTGGACGTGGAGCGTTTTTAGATGAAAACTAAATTTATCCGGATTAGTGTAGACGTAGCCTGAAACCTGGAAAATTCTGCCTTCGGAGGACACATTTCAAGGAAGGAAGGCAACAAGGCACGTCCGAATCTAATGTTAGCTTCTCTCCCTGTCTCCAGAGATACCTTCATCTGATCGAGTTTTCAAGGCAGCATTAATGTATCCATCGCTGCCTTTGATATCCCACTATCTTGACTCCATTCTGTGACAGCTGAGCTAGAAAAAAAAATTGGAATCCGAAAGTTGCGCTTGCTGGTCGGTTTGTGTGTAAATGTACGTTTTTGACCACTTCTGATGTCATTTCTAGCGAGAAATTACTAGTGTAGTAATTCAATATTTCTTTCGTTCTCACCAATGGCCTGTTGCACGAAGCTGGTTTCATTTGTTACCCAGGTAAGTTCGAGATTATTTTGAGCAAACACTGGTTTTTCGGGTTCAAGAAGGTGGATTGTTTTTTTTATCAGTGTCCATCACCAGAGTAACTTACACTACACGGCTAACCTACTCTGGAGCAGGTTTCATTCTGGGTTAGAGATCGCAAACCCAAACTGTACCAATCAGCTGCAAGTAAAGACGCAATAAAGACACACCCCCTGTATGTCTCGTTCCAAATTAAAGCAGTTTATAATGAGAGAACTTTAGAAATAAAATATATTTCTCTAAAAATCTTTTGGTGCTAATTATTTATTAAATTTATATTATATGAATTATAATCAATTTGAATTAATATATAATATGTTCATATAAATACTATATTGATTGGCAAGTAGCCAAATACTAAATATAATACATGCATTAATAATTCTTTTAAACAGTGTGTATTAATTTGAGTTTTTTGTGAACCTATAATTAGTAGGCCTATTTCTTTGATTTACATCATGCATTGATATAGTCAGATATTCTTTAAGCTGCCTTCTCAAACTTTTGCTGCAGCAGCAGCAGTGTTTATTCCTGCCTTGTAAACGCATTTTATTTTATGATCATTTTTTAAACAATCTCTCTCTTGCGAGAAGTGAATCAAACGGACACTGTGATACATACATATGTATTGCAAACCCCTCCATGTTGCTGTTGTTGTTTTTGGCATATATCTACCAACACAATGTCATCGCCATAGAAACCAATGCAGACACACAAATCGGATCTGAACAGTTGCGATACACAATGTGGACAGTCAATAATTATAGATAAGATTTCGATCGGATACACAAACAATTGGATTTGGACATATAGTGTGAACATACATTTATGCAACTGGTAACAGCCCTTCATTTAGCCCCTTATCAAACCCTCAATGATCTTCTGTTCTTTGTCTCGTGTTTATTGTTATTGTTCCTTGGGCTTTCTTAAATGTGATGTCACAGTTTATCTGCTTCAAGCTTCTTAACTCTGGATTATCAAGTCAAGTCAGTACATGACAGTAAGCGATCTTTACAGTGCATAAACATACAAGATTTTTCAACAAGCAATACGGTTGCTTGAAAATTTGTCAGAAATAGAATTTATATAACTGTCAGGTGAAAAAATACCACAAAAACATTTTCTAGAGAAGCATTTCTGTGCCTCTGTGAGAGTGTTCTATTAGTGGTTAGCCACCTAGTTGAATAAACTTGTATCAATAAACTTGACAATAAACTTGATCTTTATACAGGAGTGAGTGACTGACTGACTGACTGACTGACTGACTGAGCGAACGACTGAGTGAGCGAGTGACTGACTGACTGAGTGACCGAGCGAGTGACTGAGTGAGCGAGTGACTGAGGGAGCGAGTGACTGAGGGAGCGAGTGAATGAGCGAGTGACTGAGGGAGCGAGCGAGCGAGTGACTGACTGAGGGAGCGAGTGACTGACTGAGTGACTAACTGAGTGACTGACTGAGTGACTAACTGAGTGACTGACTGAGTGACTAAGCGAGCGACTGACTGAGTGACTAAGCGAGCGACTGACTGAGTGACTAAGCGAGCGACTGAGCGAGCGAGTGACTGACTGAGTGACTGAGCGAGCGAGTGACTGACTGAGTGACTAAGCGAGCGACTGAGCGAGCGAGCGACTGAGAGAGTGACTGAGTGAGTGAGTGAGCGACTGACTGAGCGAGCGAGCGAGCGACTGAGAGAGCGACTGAGAGAGTGACTGAGGGAGCGAGTGACTAAGCGAGCGACTGAGCGAGCGAGTGACTGACTGAGTGACTAAGCGAGCGACTGAGCGAGCGAGCGACTGAGAGAGTGACTGAGTGAGTGAGTGAGCGACTGACTGAGCGAGCGAGCGAGCGACTGAGAGAGCGACTGAGAGAGTGACTGAGGGAGCGAGTGACTAAGCGAGCGACTGAGCGAGCGAGTGACTGACTGAGTGACTAAGCGAGCGACTGAGCGAGCGAGCGACTGAGAGAGTGACTGAGTGAGTGAGTGAGCGACTGACTGAGCGAGCGAGCGAGCGACTGAGAGAGTGACTGAGGGAGCGAGCGTGCGAGTGACTGACTGAGTGACTAACTGAGTGAGTGACTGACTGAGTGACTGAGCGAGCGAGCGACTGAGAGAGTGACTGAGTGAGTGAGTGAGCGACTGACTGAGCGAGCGAGCGAGCGACTGAGAGAGTGACTGAGGGAGCGAGTGACTGAGGGAGCGAGTGACTGAGTGAGCGAGCGAGCGAGTGACTGAGCGAGTGAGCGAGCGAGTGACTGAGCGAGTGACTGAGCGAGTGACTGAGTGAGCGTGTGACTGACTGAGTGACTGAGCGAGTGACTGAGCGAACGACTGAGTGAGCGAGTGACTGAGTGAGCGAGTGACTGAGTGAGCGAGTGACTGAGTGAGCGAGTGACTGAGCGAGCGAGTGACTGAAGGAGCGAGTGACTGAGCGAGCGAGTGACTGAGTGAGCGAGTGAGCGAGTGACTGACTGACTAACTGAGTGACTAACTGAGTGAGTGACTGAGTGACTGAGCGAGTGACTGAGCGAGCGACTGAGCGAGCAAGCGACTGAGTGAGTGAGTGACTGACTGAGCGAGCGAGCGACTGAAAGAGTGACTGAGCGAGCAAGTGACTGACTGAGCGAGTGACTGAGCGAGTGAGTGAGTGAGTGAGTGAGTGAGTGAGTGAGTGAGTGAGTGAGTGAGTGAGTGAGTGAGTGAGTGAGTGAGTGAGTGAGTGAGTGAGTGAGTGAGTGAGTGACTGAGTGAGTGACTGAGCGAGTGACTGAGCGAGTGACTGAGCGAGTGACTGAGCGAGCGAGTGAGTGAGCGCGTGACTGAGGGAGCGAGTGACTGAGGAAGCGAGTGACTGAGCGACTGAGGCAGCGAGTGACTGAGGCAGCGAGTGAGTGAGTGAGTGAGTGAGTGAGTGAGTGAGTGAGTGAGTGAGTGAGTGAGTGAGCGAGCGAGCGACTGAGCGAGCGACTGACTGAGCGAGCGACTGACTGAGCGAGTGACTGAGCGAGCGACTGAGGGAGCGCGTGACTGAGGGAGCGAGTGACTGAGGAAGCGAGTGACTGAGCGACTGAGGCAGCGAGTGACTGAGGCAGCGAGTGAGTGAGTGAGTGAGTGAGTGAGTGAGTGAGTGAGTGAGTGAGTGAGTGAGTGAGTGAGCGAGCGAGCGAGCGACTGAGTGAGCGACTGACTGAGCGAGTGACTGAGCGAGCGACTGAGCGAGCGAGTGAGTGAGCGCGTGACTGAGGGAGCGAGTGACTGAGGAAGCGAGTGACTGAGCGACTGAGGCAGCGAGTGACTGAGGCAGCGAGTGAGTGAGTGAGTGAGTGAGTGAGTGAGTGAGTGAGTGAGTGAGTGAGTGAGTGAGTGAGTGAGTGAGTGAGTGAGTGAGTGAGTGAGTGAGTGAGTGAGTGAGTGAGTGAGTGAGTGAGCGACTGAGTGAGCGAGTGAGTGAGCGCGCGACTGAGGGAGCGAGTGAGTGAGCGCGCGACTGAGGGAGCGAGTGAGTGAGCGCGCGACTGAGGAAGCGAGTGACTGAGCGACTGAGGCAGCGAGTGACTGAGGCAGCGAGTGAGTGAGTGAGTGAGTGAGTGAGTGAGCGAGCGAGTGAGTGAGTGAGTGAGCGAGCGAGCGAGCGACTGACTGAGTTACTGCGTGAGTGAGAGAGTTACTGAGTGAGTGAGTGAGTGAGAGAGTTACTGAGTGAGTGAGTGAGTGACTGAGCGAGCGACTGACTGAGAGAGCGACTGAGCGAGTGACTGAGCGAGCGAGCGAGTAAATTAACCTGCTACTAAAGTGGATTTATTTTTTATTTAAGCAGGCAAATCCCCAAAATGTATTATGTAAGGATACGTTTACACAACAATGACGTACTTAAAATTTTTAAATGATTGATCGATTTTTTTTTTCACGTAGAGGTGACAACATTGTCAAAATGATCCCTATTCACACAGATCCGTGAATTACAAAAAAAAAAGCTGAAAAAGTAATTATCTTACGAGGCCAGTAGGTGGCGATGTCACTTTGTGAAGAAACACTACGCGCCCATTGGCTGAACATGTAATGCATATGCGCATGACCTTACCATTTGAATTAGTTTGCATTTTTATAATTTACACAGAGCCTTGGAGACTTCAAAAACCTGCACTTTGAAACCCAATTTTAAAAGCTTGCATCAAAGCAGAGAATGCAAAAGAAGTGCTGCACGGGGTGTGAATTCCTTATCTCTGTGCTCTTTGGATATAAGGGATGGTTCAACTCAACAAATAAAGAATTTCCAAGGCACTCAAATGGTGTAGAAAAAGTTAAAAAGCCTTTAATTCATCATGGCTTAGTCTTATAAAAACAGGTGACAAGTACACCTACGCATTGCGGCTTACAAGCCTTCATCTAAAGCTTGCGTTTTAGAGCCGCCAAACTGCTGTTGCCGTGTAAATGAACGGCCAAAAAGATTTTCTGCTCATGTTTGAAAACCCTGTTGCATAAACAGCCCCTAAATCAAGTCTTCCTACTTTTTTTTCTTTCAAAAGCACTGTTAGCAAATTGTATCTCTGGCAGTGTTATTTCTCCCAGTCATATTATCAATTAATTAAAACTATCATCATGATGCATCATTTTTGTCTCATCTTCTTTATCATTGACGAAATCAGAAAAAAAATGTTGTTGACGAGATTAACAGTGCCTTAGCAGAAAACAGATGCACAAAGAGAGTGAGAGAGAACACAGCACTCATATGTGCAGAGAGCAGCACAGAAACAAAGACCTAAGACAGAATGCTGAGATTTGACAGACACAGGCTCCTCTATGAATGTAGAGGAAATAAAGATGGTGAGATGAACCGAACCGAGAGAAGTGGAAAGATATGGAGTGGAAGAGATGACGACAGAGAAATGGGGGATGGGTGAACGAGCGATACAAAGTATTGATTAGATTTACTGATATGGGAGGTTGTGCAGGAGTTAGGGTAGAGACAGAATGCTATCTGGGAGGCAGTGCTGCTGGACAGATGTGGCAGAGTGAGATTAGGATATGAGATTTGAGGGCAAGTGTGAGAGGAGAGTGCATGAGAAGGTGACGTTATAATGGCACTGTACAGTAAGTGAGCATGTGAAGAGAAACAAACAGCACTGACAGCTTTTTGATAGTAGGTAAAGATTGAGAAGCTGAGGAGATGGAGAGAAGTATGTGAAGCAGGGAGGAATCCATGGAGTAACGTAAGAAAATTAGCAGCAAGTAAGGTAAAGAGTGCAACAACAAGTTAAAACATACACTCTACTGGCAAAAGTTTTGGGACACATGAAATTTAATAACATCCCGTTCTTAATTTGGAGTTGGTCCACCGCTTTGCAGGAGTGTTTCTGGGAATTGTTTACCATTCTTCTAGAAGCACATTTGTGAGGTCAGGCACTGATGTTGGGCGAGAAGGCCTTGCTCACAGTCTCTGCTCTAATTCATCCCAAAGGTGATCTATCGGGTTGAGGTCAGGACTCTGTGCAGGCCAGTCAAGTTCCTCCACACCAAACTCGCTAACCCATTATGGACCTTGCTTTGTGCACTGATGCGCAGTCATGTTGGAAAAGGAAGGCGCCATCCCCAAACTTTTCCCACAAAATTAAGAGCTTGAAATTGTTAAAAATGTCTTGGCATGCTGAAACATTAAGGGTGCTTTCACACCTACCTTGTTTGGTCCGGATTTTTGGACTTTTCAGTTTGGTACGAACCAAAATTACAGGTGTGAAACCTCCCTTGGACCACAGTTCGGACCACACAGAAGAAATTTGGTCTGAGAAAAAGAGGTAGTCTCGGTCCGGACCAAACTGAACAAAGGTTCGGTTCATTTCTTGTGTGAAAGCATTTTCTGTATAGTTCGGACTTTCAGACCATTTACAGGAAGTTCTGGTGTAGGATTAGTGAAAAAACACAGATTAAACTCACAGCACATGCAGTGATGGAGCGCGCAGCATTTTAAACTGAACCGCTCAGTCAGCTCGTGTGAACAGTGTGCTTTGCTGACTATTTTTTATTTTTTTAGCTTTATTTCTCATGTCTGTGAGAAGTAGCCTATATGCTGAGTTTCGGTTTATGAGATTGCACCAGTTCATGTGCAACGCAAATGATTGCTCCGTTGCGGTTTGTCTGCTATATTATTTATTAAAGCTTATTTATTAAATTCAGGCAAATGATGAAATATTTATTAAAATGAAGATACAATTTATACAAATCTTTCTGCAAAACAAAACTTAATGAAGTGGTCAAAATCATTTCTGACCCGATGTCTTTGACATATATTGCACATCTGTGCGCGTTTCATAATCAATATAGCCTAGATTAAATTAAAAAATAGCATTACAATATTTAAACATAACTATAAAACAAAATACATTGTCTGGCTAAAAAAGTAGCCTAGTCTTCTCCTCCTTTCCTGTCGGCGCCGACGTTCATTTGGTGGATTTGCCTCGGGTATAGTTGGTGCTGCAGATAGTAATGCTATAATATTAACAGTATTGGCAACGATATGCATCTGTTCATTCATTCTTGTCAAAGTTAGCCGCTGAATTGACAACACACTGGCGTCAGACGCACGTCCGCTAACAAACCAATCAATGTTAAGATGCAGCCCACATAGATAATGACGACAGGACACCAGTGCGTCATGTAAAGTTCTTTAGTGCGCTTGCATAACTGCAATGTGAAAGCAAACCAAAACAAACCAAATGCATACAATGTATCAAAACACGAACTTTGGTTCGGACCTTAGTGCGGACTTTCAGGTGTGAAAACGCCCTAAGAGTTCCTTTCACTGGAACTAAGGGGCCATGCCCAACCCCTGAAAAACAGCCCCACAGCATAATACCGCTGTGCAAACTTTACACTTGGCACAATGCAGTCAGGCAAGTACCGTTCTCCTAGCAACCACCAGACTGCCAGACAAGATTTGTCCATCGGGTAGCAAAAGGCACCTCTCTAGAGTTAATGTTTCTAGCTCACTAATGAGTTTATGAACACGGGATATGTATTTTCTGTGGTAAATGTGACGTTATGTGACATTGTTAGCCAGCTGTTTTATTTGACGACTTTCTGTGCCTGAAACACTGATTGAGCGATTCCATGTGACTATACGGATTTCGGTAAGTTGCACGTTATCTTTTAACACACTTTCAGATGCTCATTCATGTTTATTTTGCACTGGAACTGGTATTAAAGCTGAGGAGATGATCAGTTCATCTTATCTTGAGCTGAGCTGCGCCAGAGGAATCTCACGGCACAGCACCCAAAACCGTATTTTAAATTTCGTAATAAAATGGACATAATTTGAAATCTGAGAAATGTTTTCATATTAATAGTAACAAAGCACAAAGACTATTGTGATTTATTGAATGGGAGGCAGGCTACATTGTTCCTTTCATTAATCAACTGAAAACAGGATGACTAATTGATTCCTAGGATTTAAGAATCATTGATTGTTTTGTCAAAATTAGAATTGATTAAAATCGAGAAATGTATCTTTTTTTTACACAGCTCTAATTATTAATTCAAAAATGTAAATATCGAGGAGAAAGAGAAGAGCAGACCTGGATGCACAGAAGGCTACCTCTGAGTCCACGAGTATTTGAGCTCTCTTTTATTTCTTTTTGCGCTGAAGCGGCAGTGGATTCCAGAATCCGTTTAAACAGTTGGGAGAATATTGGATGTTTATCAATGTATTGGATCTGTGCATTTGGCCTTAAAATGATTTCAGATGCACAAGCATGGCAGGAAGTGAGGTTGAAAGAGGGCACTAGCGAAACCAAAAACAAGAGGGGCTTCTTAATTTCCCACCGCGTTTCCTCGCTACTCCGTCCTCCATCTTATGAACGGAAACTGATTGAGCTCAGCCATCTTGTAGGACTTCTCAACACTAATTAATCAATTCTCTAATTGTCTTGATTCAATTCCTCCGTCCTCACATCTTTTCCTTGCTTCCTTCCCTCGCATCCTGAAGGGGTGGAGACACGAGGAAAGGAGGTGTGGAAAGTAAACGAGGATACACAAATAAGAATTGAGAAGCACCCAGAGACTAAGGCAAATGAGGCAGGAAGTAAGACAAAAACAGCAAATGACAAAGTACGCTAAAGAGTGAGACAGAAAACAAGGGCTTTCCGAAATCACCCTCTGTACCCCTAAATACAGCACTACTGGAAACCATAGTGGACATTATTGAATGCACTCATTTAATCCCATTATGCGCCCTAATAACGTGTGTACAATTGGTGTACACTCAATGGCTAGATAATCCCCAAAATGAACTGTGAGGGTAATGCCGAATTAATTCCTGTGTCTTGACAGAAGATGAATCATCCATGCGTCCATTTTCTTAACCGCTGATCCAATGTGGGTAATATCACACAGGTTTAAATTGCTTTATAAAATTATTAAATTGTTTAAGGTTTATACATGCAAGTTTCCATGGCAGAGTCCAAGGCAAACACTCTCTCTCGGACTGCATCGGCAAGCAATTGCCACAGAGACTCTTGCATCCTCAATCCCCCGATTGTCTTCATTTGAATGAAATTCATTTTCTACACCTTCAAAGTTTTCATTCTCACAAATGTTGCGCTCTTGCTCAAATTAAAAAGGCTGAACAGATGACATTGTTGCGACAAAGTGGGATGAAGTTACGGTAGCTGCGATCAGTGCAATGGCTCTACGTCATCGACTTAAGACGCAAACAAAATGGCGTCGCCCTTTGTCCAAATATGTAATGGATTGTTTAAATAATGTAGATCTTTCATTGGTTTTCTACTCCATATTTCAGTAAAATACTTAATTTAAGTTATATTAAGCCATATAAGTCTTAACACCAGGGGATCTATTTAAAGCAGAGGTCTTCAACCCTGCTCCTGGGGATCCACTGTCCTGCAAATATTAATTCCAACCTGCTTCAGCACACCTGCCTGTGTATTTTCAACAAGTGATCCTGAAGAGCTTAATTAGCTTCGCCTGTCATCAATTAGGGTTGGAGCTAAACTCTGCAGGACAGTGGGTGTTCAGGAGCAGGGTTGAAGACCTCTGCTTTAAAGGGTTATTCCCAGCAAATGGCCTACGCAAGTCGACTGGCGCCAAAAGAGCAACCCCTTGCGGGATGTATGGCGTTGAGTGAGTAGCTTTGACGCCTCTTGAGGCTCAAACAAACATCAGGGCTGGGCAACAAACTCAAGCTCATTTGACATTTCTCTTTTAAAAAATCTTGGTTTAGACTCCCAATTCGTGACCAGTGTTTTCCTCTATCCTCTGCGCCTCCACGTCCGTCAGTACGTCAGGTCAAGGGTTACTCTTTTGCTGCAAATCAATGCGTACGGCCATCTGTCAGAAGCCAGTTCTTTTAGTTCATAGTTCACTTAAACACGTCGCTTTGCTTGAGAAGGCCTTTATTAACCCCCTGGAGCCGTATGGATTATATTTTTAATGGATGGATGTGCTTTTTTGGACTTCAAAATCAGGTCCGCCTTTCAATCACATTATAAAGCTTGGGAGAGCCGGGATATTTTTTTTAATATAACTCCAATTATGTTCGTCTGTAAGAAGAAAGTCATATACACCTAGGATGGCTAGAGGGTGAGTAAATCATGGGCTAATTTTCTTTTTCGGGAGAACTATCCCTTTAAAAACAGACAAGGAAATGTGTAAAACCATTTAAAACTGATACACAACCGTCCTGTTATTTACAGGGCGGTAAAACACGTCCCTTATGCGACAATGTCACAAACTAAATAAAGTCAATGAATGATATAGGAAGACCAGATGGAATGAGGTGGGAAGAGAGTGGGAAGTCAGGAATTGCATCCCAAATTACACACTATTCCCAATGCACTCTATCTAGTGGACAACTTCGTGCCCATGGACAACTTCATGCCTGGCGGGCCACTGTCCTGCAGAGTTTATTTCCATTACTAATCAAACACACCTGACCGTCATTTTTCAGCTGTGTTTGAAAAGCCAAACTCTGGAAGACAATTTTTCCCATCCCTGATCAAGTACATGTAATAAGGTTATGCTTTCATCCAGCCCTGGAGTCCGATAAAAGCCAAAAGAAGTTACTGTAGTGCCCATCATACCACACTTTGTTTACTTGCATTGTTTTCACTACATTGAGTGTAATGCATATGTATATGAATTGGGAAATGTGTGAGGCAAAACGTGTGACAGAAACGGAGTGAAGTAAGGCAGGAAGTAAGGCGGATTAAGACGGCGCCAGAGACCGAGTGACAGACGAGCACATAGGCAGTGTGGAGGGCGAGTGAGAACGAGGACGAGGTGTGATGTTGGCGTGAGGGACAGCCCTGCGTTTCCGAATGTGTCGCCCAGTGTGTGCAAGAGGGTGTGTGTTGTGTGTGAGAAGGCCGTGGAGATGCCAAAATAGAGATGGAGATAGATGGAGTGAACAGGGGTGAGACTGAGTTATTGGCCATGATCGATACAGGGGGTCGCTGCCAAATGGGGGGTGTAATGATAGGTAATGATATGAGTAGAGAGATAGAAAAGCATTCTGTGTGTATGTGTGTGTGTGTGTGTGTGTGTGGTGAGCCTGCTGTCCACATTGCGCCTGCACTTTCATTAATAGAACTCATTCATCGCACATCACGAAGATGGCTTAATACGCCCCCATAACAATCTCTCTCTCTCTCTCTCTCTCTCTCTCTCTCTCTCTCTCTCTCTCTCTCTCTCTCTCTCTCTCTCTCTCTCTCTCTCTCTCTCTCTCTCTCTCATATATATATATATATATATATGCCACAATCACTCTCTCTTTTTCTGTCTCAGTCCAGCTACATCCCTCACTCACACTCTCACACTTTTTTATTTCCTGTTGCCTCCCTATCTCCCTCACTATTACTTTTCATCACCTGCTCTGCATCTCTGTGTTTGTCTGTTCATCTGTTTTTCAAATTAACCCGTCAAAAGACATTGCTCTGGGCATGACAAAGCCTTGAATTGGTAAAACAAACACAAGATCATATAAACATACAAATGCATGCACACTTGCTCTCACAATAGCACACATTTACACACAGACACACACACATCGAGAATTTGTCATCACCGTGCCCACCGCCGTTCCACTGACTCTTAAATAGTTACCACAGCAACATGAAGAGGACAGGAATAATGCATTCTGCAGCACTACTGTGTGATTTACATGCGCCTTTTCTTTCCGCGCCAGTGAAACAGCCTCTCCATGCTCAAATACACCATTTGATAATCAAATGCTTGCTGTACTCTGACCTCCATGGTGAAATAATGATAGCTACAGCCATACACTGTCAACACATTGCGAGTCAACTGTGCTGGAGCTGAAAGAGGCACGGGTAGATTTAGTGCTGGGAAAACCGCTGGCGAGACTGGGATCGTTAGTCAATAATGGGCAAGGAAGTCCGTGGTTAAAGCCAGTGGGTTGCCAATCAAACCGCCAGCCAATCACGGCAGGCTCAGTTACGAGCTAGAACACTACGGGGTGAAAATCATCTCGGGTGGAGCTCGTTATGCAGCTCATTATGCGAGATGTGCATTGTCATTTAAATCGCATTCAGCACCGCACCTTATTACGAACAAATATGCAAACACTCTTTGAGGTTTGATGTAAGCCGGTTTGTTCATAACAGCGATCATTAATTAATTTTGTAGACACACTGTGTATACTTACCAATGTCATAATCCTCCAACACTCTAGAGTTTATACTGCAAGAAGTCTTATAGCAATAAGAGATCTGATTCATTCCATAGTTCCATTTCCTACACCTTTGCGCCGTTGAAACCCTCTCGCCGAGCACGTCCAAGTCTCAGAGCTGATATATATTTTCCAAAGCATAAATAGTTTCAAGTCTCCGGATTTCACAGGCAGTGTTTTAAAATGCCTCCGTGTGGACGGGCCAGCAACAGAGGCCCCGGGAAAGAAATGAGCGGGTGAGTTTGCTTAATGGGAAGAGCTATTTTTACAGCCTTGATGTTCTCCGTACACATAGGCGCAAAGCTTATACAAAAACAAATTATAAAAGATGACCACTTCACAAGAACATTAAAAACATATTAGCAAAATAACTGTTCGGGGGAGGAAGGGTGGGAGCGATTGAGATTGAGCGCTGCTCCTTTCTCAAAACCATGAGAACACAGCACACCTCTGACAGCTTCATTTGTTTAGAGGTGTGTATGTACAACAATACAACATTTATTGTATTTTGGAACAATCGATAAATAAAAGTACCAGCGATCAAACGCCACATGTGTGCGGTGTAGAGATTTTTACAAGTTGCTTCTCTTTGAAATCTGTGGTGTACGCTCCACGGGGAAGCTCACATCGTAAAGCACGGGGGGAGAGAAGAGGGTCAAGGAAAATAAAAGGGTAAGAGATTTCTTCAGAGAGGAACCATAATCTGTTTGAATTGAGGACTGGATTGCTTTCGCTGCGCATGGCGAAATAACTCGGTAATTCAAAACAGAGATGTTCAAAATCACAACACAACCGCTGGGAAAACTATCCTTGATCATCTCCTAGTTCCCAAACGGTGGTTGAATTTTTCCTGTCGTTTCTCAGACTGCAACCTCTACAAACTGGATAAACAAGATTAAAAAGTTTTCTTGCCGTTTACATGGACCATTGATAGTAAAATAAAATGATTTATTTATATCAAACTGTAGTGGGTGAGGGAAAAAACAAACTCTTTGAAAAAGTATAACGATCACATTTTACACTAATCTGTCACTATTCACACATTCAGAATCATTAAATGAATGAGACCGTAAACATCTAAAAACTCAGATTTATGCTTGGTTTCATTTTAAAGCTGAAAAGTCCGTAAATTCTGCTTCTTTGACTCCTTCTCAGTTTAGCCCCTTTCACACTGCGATTCCGGCAAATACACGGATAATGCGACCCGGCCGCTTGATTTGGTCCATTCACACTGCCAGCGAAATACCGCAATATGTGCGCTTTCACACACAACCCGTAACGGTCCCGGGTCGAGTTGACACGTGACATCCTGATGTGACGTATAATGGCGAGCGATCTCAGCTTCAGCGCGGATAGTAAGGAGCTCCGTGGTCTTGACTTGTGTCCAGTTTGCGCACATTTCTGCTCGTTTAATTTTAGTTTCTTTTGTATACGAACACTCTGCGTTTAAAACACCGACTAGCTCTCCTGGCACTGCAGGGTTGTATTATTGAAAAAACAAGCTCTAGGAGTCGCACAATAACTACGTACACGTTGCGGCATTAGTTTTGGCTTTTTGTTCACACAGCACTCGTCCCGGATTGAACACCGCAATGTTACTAGGTCCCTGAACCGCGTTCAATTCGGTAATCAATCCCGGGACGTGGTTGCTTTCACACAGAAGGCGACCCGGCAATGTTCCGGGAATATTGCGGGTCCGACGTGCAGTGTGAAAGGGGCTTTTGAAACCTGCACCTGCAGTTATTTGTTGAATTATCATCTTTATGAGGTTGTGCAGAAGAATCAAAAGTTTTGAGGAGTGTGTGGCTGTCGTTCATTTACTACACCGATGTGGATACTGTACCTCGGAATCACAGATTCTACGTCTGGGAAGTATGACCAAAATAAGAAACCATATTCTAGTGTTAATACAAAAAGAATGCATTAAACGCAGAGGGTCCATTATTTATATATTTAGGGTCCATTTTTCTTCCGGTCCACACCATTATAAAACAGTTTAAACCCTGCTCCAATGCTTCTAGCCTTGCTCCCTTTCCACCTGGTCTCCTGGACACAGAATGTCAACTTTCCTCCTCTGCATCATACCTCCTCTACCAGTTCTCTGCCTGTACCTGTCATTGTACCAACATTCAAAGTCCCTACTTTCAGTCCTAAACACCTGCCTGTCCTCTTTTCTCTCTGCCTACGGACACACCTTCCTCTTCTGACAAACTTTCCTCCTCTTCTTTGACTAACAGTAGCCCAATTTTTACCAGTGCCCTGTAGGTCGACGGCACTGATGGTGGTCATTGTTAACCAGGACCGAACCGATCCGGTATGGAAGTCATATTCGTGATTCGCATAATGAATTTGGCAAACAAATTTACGTCGGATGGCCCTTCCTGACACAACCCTCTCTATTTATCCGGGCTTGGGACCGGCACAAAAAGGTAAACTGGCGTGTGACCTCCTGTGGTTAGATTGAAGACATGCCGTCGCAGTTTTCCAAAAAGTTCTTTGATTTGTCTGACCACAGAACAGTTTTCCACTTTGCCACAGAGAGGCTTGAGAGGCTTTTTTTACACCCAATCATGTTGCTAATTGGTCTAATAAGTTGCTAATTGGTCCTCCAGCTGTTCCTTATGTGTACATTGGACTTTTCCGGAATCTTATTGTGACCTGCCCCGACTTTTTTTTGGAATGTGTAGCTCTCATGAAATCCAAAATGAGCCAATATTTGGCATGTAATTTCAAAATGTCAATAATGTTCACAATATTGCATGTTCATATATTCATAGAACAAAATATTCTGGGGGCCATGACATTTTTGAGAGAATTATGAAAAACTCTGGTGGCGGCTGGCAAAAACAAAACAAAAAAAGAAAATCTGGTGGTAAAAGAGTTAACCCATAAGGAACAATTTTCATTACGCTCACAGTACTTGCATTAGAAAAGAGCCACTCGATTCACAATTTTCCACCCTGCCTTTTTGAGACCGGCCTCAAGATGCTGTGACCTTATGAGATGGCAAGGAGAAATCCAAATACTAATTTGAGGTACTACTATTTACATACAGTGCAGCATTGACGTGCACATATGCACTACATGTGTCAAGGTCAGTATGCCTCTTATGTAATCATATTCACGACTCAAAACATTAATAAGTAGATTAAGAAATATAAATTCTAATAAAACAATGCATAGGATAATGAAACACCTCCGAAGCTCCGGTATGTGGTGAAAGGGTGGATAATAGCTTCATGTTTGCTCAAGGAAAGTCTGAGAAATTAAGTGTCAACACTGTGCTGGTCACACAACTAAAAAAAGACTTCTTAAAGATCACATGAAATGGTATGGCGAGTGCAGTTTTCTTTCTTGTGTTGATGCGTTTCCTATGAAGTTTGGACCAGACATATCGAATGACTCGTTCTGCTGCTTCTTCTGAAAGCCACACTTTGTAACTTTTGGCCCTCTTTTTAACTTTTTAGTATTTAAAGCGATAAATGCATGAGTCTTGTGGAAAATATGATAGACAAACAAATAATATTTTGTTTGGTTTATTTTTATAAGCAGCAATTTCTCAGAGGTTTGCTGTTTTTAATGATCCATGGTCAAGTGTTTTTAGTAAAGAAAATACATGGTTTGGAAGATGGATTTTCGCACTCCCTCATTAAAGGGATGGTTTACCCTTAAACTTACCAATACACCAGACCTGTCCCTAACTTTACCCTTAAACTTACCAATACACCAGACCTGTCCCTTACTTTACCCTTAAACTTACCAATACATTAGACCTGTCCCTGACTTTACCCTTAAACTTACCAATACACCAGACCTGTCCCTAACTTTACCCTTAAACTTACCAATACACCAGACCTGTCCCTAACTTTACCCTTAAACTGACCCACACCACCACACCTGTCCCTAACTTTACCCTTAAACTGACCCACACCACCACACCTGTCCCTAACTTTACCCCTAAACTGACCCACACCACCACACCTTTCTCTAACTTTACCCTTAAACTGACCCACACCACCACACCTGTCCCTAACTTTACCCTTAAACTGACCCACACCACCACACCTGTCTCTAACTTTACCCTTAAACTGACCCACACCACCACACCTGTCCCTAACTTTACCCTTAAACTGACCCACACCACCACACCTGTCTCTAACTTTACCCTTAAACTGACCCACACCACCACACCTGTCTCTAACTTTACCCTTAAACTGACCCACACCACCACACCTGTCCCTAACTTTACCCTTAAACTGACCCACACCACCACACCTGTCCCTAACTTTACCCTTAAACTGACCCACACCACCACACCTGTCCCTAACTTTACCCTTAAACTGACCCACACCACCACACCTGTCCCTAACTTTACCCTTAAACTGACCCACACCACCACACCTGTCCCTAACTTTACCCTTAAACTGACCCACACCACCACACCTGTCCCTAACTTTACCCTTAAACTGACCCACACCACCACACCTGTCCCTAACTTTACCCTTAAACTGACCCACAACACAACACCTGACCCTTACTTTACCCTTAAACTGACCCACACCACCACACCTGTCCATAACTTTACCCTTAAACTGACCCACACCACCACACCCGACCCTTACTTTACCCTTAAACTGACCAACACCGCCACACCTGTCTCTAACTTTACCCTTAAACTGTCCCACACCACCACACCTGTCCCTAACTTTACCCTTAAACTGACCCACACCACCACACCTGACCCTAACTTTACCCTTAAACTGACCCACACCACCACACCTGTCCCTAACTTTACCCTTAAACTGACCCACACCACCACACCTGACCCTAACTTTACCCTTAAACTGACCCACACCACCACACCTGTCCCTAACTTTACCCTTAAACTGACCCACACCACCACACCTGACCCTAACTTTACCCTTAAACTGACCCACACCACCACACCTGTCCCTAACTTTACCCTTAAACTTACCCACACCACCACACCTGACCCTAACTTTACCCTTAAACTGACCCACACCACCACACCTGACCCTAACTTTACCCTTAAACTGACCCACACCACCACACCTGTCCCTAACTTTACCCTTAAACTGACCCACACCACACCTGTCCCTAACTTTACCCTTAAACTGACCCACACCACCACACCTGTCCCTAACTTTACCCTTAAACTGACCCACACCACCACACCCGACCCTAACTTTACCCTTAAACTGACCCACACCACCACACCTGTCCCTAACTTTACCCTTAAACTGACCTACACCACCACACCTGTCCCTAACTTTACCCTTAAACTGACCCACACCACCACACCTGACCCTAACTTTACCCTTAAACTGACCCACACCACCACACCTGACCCTAACTTTACCCTTAAACTGACCCACACCACCACACATGTCCCTAACTTTACCCTTAAACTGACCCACACCACCACACCTGTCCCTAACTTTACCCTTAAACTGACCCACACCACCACACCTGTCCCTAACTTTACCCTTAAACTGACCCACACCACCACACCTGTCCCTAACTTTACCCTTAAACTGACCCACACCACCACACCTGTCCCTAACTTTACCCTTAAACTGACCCACACCACCACACCTGACCCTTACTTTACCCTTAAACTGACCCACACCACCACACCTGTCCCTAACTTTACACTTAAACTGACCCACACCACCACACCTGACCCTAACTTTACCCTTAAACTGACCCATACCACCACACCTGACCCTAACTTTACCCTTAAACTGACCCACACCACCACACCTGACCCTAACTTTACCCTTAAACTGACCCACACCACCACACCTGTCCCTAACTTTACCCTTAAACTGACCCATACCACCACACCTGACCCTTACTTTACCCTTAAACTGACCCACACCACCACACCTGTCCCTAACTTTACCCTTAAACTGACCCACACCACCGCACCTGTCCCTAACTTTACCCTTAAACTGACCCACACCACCACACCTGTCTCTAACTTTACCCTTAAACTGACCCACACCACCACACCTGTCTCTAACTTTACCCTTAAACTGACCCACACCACCACACCTGTCCCTAACTTTACCCTTAAACTGACCCACACCACCACACCTGTCCCTAACTTTACCCTTAAACTGACCCACACCACCACACCTGTCCCTAACTTTACCCTTAAACTGACCCACACCACCAAACCTGTCCCTAACTTTACCCTTAAACTGACCCACACCACCACACCTGTCCCTAACTTTACCCTTAAACTGACCCACACCACCACACCTGTCCCTAACTTTACCCTTAAACTGACCCACACCACCACACCTGTCCCTAACTTTACCCTTAAACTGACCCACACCACCACACCTGTCCCTAACTTTACCCTTAAACTGACCCACAACACAACACCTGACCCTTACTTTACCCTTAAACTGACCCACACCACCACACCTGTCCATAACTTTACCCTTAAACTGACCCACACCACCACACCCGACCCTTACTTTACCCTTAAACTGACCAACACCGCCACACCTGTCTCTAACTTTACCCTTAAACTGACCCACACCACCACACCTGACCCTAACTTTACCCTTAAACTGACCCACACCACCACACCTGTCCCTAACTTTACCCTTAAACTGACCCACACCACCACACCTGACCCTAACTTTACCCTTAAACTGACCCACACCACCACACCTGACCCTAACTTTACCCTTAAACTGACCCACACCACCACACCTGTCCCTAACTTTACCCTTAAACTGACCCACACCACCACACCTGACCCTAACTTTACCCTTAAACTGACCCACACCACCACACCTGTCCCTAACTTTACCCTTAAACTTACCCACACCACCACACCTGACCCTAACTTTACCCTTAAACTGACCCACACCACCACACCTGACCCTAACTTTACCCTTAAACTGACCCACACCACCACACCTGTCCCTAACTTTACCCTTAAACTGACCCACACCACACCTGTCCCTAACTTTACCCTTAAACTGACCCACACCACACCTGTCCCTAACTTTACCCTTAAACTGACCCACACCACCACACCTGACCCTTACTTTACCCTTAAACTGACCCACACCACCACACCTGTCCCTAACTTTACCCTTAAACTGACCCACACCACCACACCTGACCCTAACTTTACCCTTAAACTGACCCATACCACCACACCTGACGCTAACTTTACCCTTAAACTGACCCACACCACCACACCTGACCCTAACTTTACCCTTAAACTGACCCACACCACCACACCTGTCCCTAACTTTACCCTTAAACTGACCCACACCACCACACCTGACCCTTACTTTACCCTTAAACTGACCCACACCACCACACCTGTCCCTAACTTTACCCTTAAACTGACCCACACCACCGCACCTGTCCCTAACTTTACCCTTAAACTGACACACACCACCACACCTGTCCCTAACTTTACCCTTAAACTGACCCACACCACCACACCTGTCCCTAACTTTACCCTTAAACTGACCCACACCACCACACCTGTCCCTAACTTTACCCTTAAACTTACCCACACCACCACACCTTACCCTAACTCTACCCTTAAACTGACCCACACCACCACACCCGACCCTAACTTTACCCTTAAACTGACCCACACCGCCACACCTGTCTCTAACTTCACCCGTATCCCACCTCAATATCTGCAAAAGTGTTGTGTTTTGCAATACAATTTGAACACAATAGGTACATTGTAGTTATTTGATGATGTAAGTATATTGTAGTTAAGGCCACCTACATATTGTTAATGTTTTAAATATAATATTGGACTCTTGAGGGTGAGTAAATGACAAAACATTTAATTTTTGGGTGAGCTATCCCACTATCACTGAGATTTAGTTACATCACAAACATAAACCATGATTTGGTAATTGCTAGTTTATTTACTGGAGTATTGGGGGAGGGACTATTTCATTCTAGAGAGCATTTGATTGGACAATGATCTGTTTAGTACAGCATGAGTCATCAATATAATTTTCTCTGTTCTTGCAGAAGACAAAGACTAAAGTTTTAGATATGTGTCTGCTAAAAGTGAATTTACTCGCAATTCCAAAAAGAGCACCAATGGGAGTGTAAAGATCTCTGCTTGATCTACTAATGACGCACAAATTAAAGAACACGGACTCTGCCGGATCATTTCCATCTACCAAGAGAAACGCATATTAGCATCTGTTTAAAGACAAACTTTTTTGGGGGCGGTAAATAATGGCACAAATACCAGTAAACCTTGCGTGATTCATTTAAATCCCATCATCCCATGAATCTTGCGTAAATTAATGCAGTAAAATTTGGTCAGCCACAAAAATAACCGTCCACGCCTTTTCAGGATTAATTTTCACTGTGCTGTGATTATTAAAAATCACAAAAATCAGGGCTGTGCAACTTATGCCGTAACTCTCTTACGCTTGTATGCTGATTTACATTTTTAATTAGTCTAAATAGTAAATAACTAAGGAAGTGAGTAAGGCTGTGAAAAACAGTGCTAAAACATTAAATCGCACTGTTGGTGCAGAAGTGAGCTGAGTGATGAAGTGAGGGTAATTTCAGGTGAAATGTGGGAACAAAATGGACGAGTAAAAGGCAAACAGAGGAAAAGGAGAACCAAGGGGTTATTTAGTTGGAGAGAAAAGTGCTGAAATCATAGCAAACAAAATAACTGTAGTCACTCCAGTCTGACCTCACAACAAAGTCAGTCGATTTAAATTTCACTGCTGGGTTATGGATATATATTTATATTCCCCGTGCAGGAGCACACCTCAAAGGCAACCAACAGTATATAATATATATATATATTAATTAGGGCCGGGACTTTAATGTGTTAATTAAGATTAATTAATTACGGGACTTTAACGTAATTAACTAATTATGATTAATTACGCAAATAAATAAAAAATAACATTATTTTAACCACACTTATTTTTGCACCGCGGAACGTTTTTCAGTGAATGAGTTTCGACGGACCGATTATACTGGAACACCAACTAGCGTTCCCGAGTCACGACCAAGGAGGTAATCTAGCACTCTGAAAGCGTTCCACCCATAGGGGCGGCCATTGCTAACCAAGCCATCACCTGCTGTTAGCATCCCATTGACTCCCATTCATTTTTGAGTCACTTTGACAGTGAATAACTTTACCATTTTCATACTTGTCCATTTTTTATTTCTAAAGAAACACGACAATGTATAAAAGGCTCCATTACCTTGTATCTTACACTATCGCCCCGTAGAAGCTGTTTTTGTAAAAATAGGCTAACGATTGCGTCATGACCAACGCAACTCTGTCGCAAAGTTGAGAAATTACCGTATAGACAGGAGGAGACACTCAGAAATAATCTTTACTGTCTATGAGGCAGTCGGGGGGACGTGGAGACATAAAGTCTGATAAAGTCAAGGGGGAAGAATGAGGAGAAGCCTATAGTGAGCCAAAAGCAACGGGAGAAAATATTTAAACAACGTGATTCAGATTTCACTTTCCACATCTACTAGAAGACCTACAGCAGTCAGACAGGAGGCTCACGTCACATCTACGTCGTCAAGCTCAGTCTGAGCCTGCGCAGTTCGCTCAGCCATCAGGAAGTGAGTGCCCCTATACTGACATCACTTAACGCCGTAGAAGTCTATGGGATAGCTCTGTCCATTTCATTTACTGTCTATGGTCACGACAACAACAAACCATAGTCAACATGAACGAAGAAGCTGATGAGACCGCTTTGCTTGGCCCCGTGGATGGGAAATTTTGTTAAAAAAAACGAAAGGATGGAAGCGTCGACAAGAGCGTGGTTGTGTGCAAGCTATACGACAAGGAATTAGCGCATCACTGCAGCACATCAAGCCTCAAATATCACAAATATGCTTTTGCTACACTTAATGGCAAACATTGCACTGCTGGACTGAAATAAATAAACAATATTTTGATGATTAAGCTTATATATTCAGTCATTATTCAATGGTATACTGAAAATCCATGTGAAACATTACTTCTCATTGTCAAATATTTATATGCAATTAAAACATTTTTTTTTTTTAAATCGAGTCCTGGCCCTATATATATATATATATATGTGTGTGTGTGTGTGTGTGTGTGTGTGTGTGTGTGTGTGTGTGTGTGTATAATATGAAAGCATTTACAAATGCACAGACACATAATCTCTCTCCATTGTGATATTAAATTCTGTAGTAGGCCTATATATTTACCAGCACAAGATCACAGCACTAATGCATTTATACGTGCCTTACCATGCACATGTACACACAAGCCCAAACACACGCAGCACATCTGGGTTTAATCTGCTCCAGTATTTATTCCCCACTTTCTTCCGGGATGGAATAGATTGTGACATTACACACGTTGGCTGCCGTAGCATCGTGCCTGCCTGCAGCTTCATCGGGTGGGTGGGGGCAGCGAGGTTGCAGGCAGCAATATTAAACCATCAATCACCTCTCCAAATTAGGGCTTTTACGTCAAAGCAACATTAACAACACACCCACCCACAGGTACAAAGCTGGGTGTGTGAGGACAAAAGCTCATATCATCACAACTCTGCTAAACGGTGGCCCTCGAACACACACGCACACCACAGAAGCACAAATAACAGTAATTAGGAACGAAATTAATCATAATAAATCATTAGAGGTACAACAGTTGTTTTCGACTTCCACGGAAAAGACAGGCACTAAATATAATAAATCTGTTCTGACACCGGGTTATTGCAGAGAGAACTTTACAATGCCAACATTATAGCGGGCAATAAATAGAAAGCAATTGCAAATCGTTTGTTACTTCAGTGTGTACACGGAGAAAGCCTTAAATATAATCCGACGCTGCTCACAAACATAACCCTCGGCAAACTAAGAGAGAGGAGCGCGAGTCAGTAACGCGTCCATTTAGCTATTTTTCATGTTTCATCATAAAAACATCTGGGCCATCAATGAGCCGACAAGCGTATTAAGAAGCACGCAGCAGAAGAAATGGGATAGAAAAGCAGAGAGAAGGAATGAGTTGCACAGGGAGGGCGACAAACGAGCCATTGAAATACATTTATCCTAATTAGCAACAGCAGGGGTACGAGTGGGAGAGCTGCGTCCACATCATCCTCCATTAACACTGTTTACTTACTTACAGGCTCATTACGTGCAGGGGAGTAAAACCAACTAAAGAAATCAAATGCTACACACTCAGAGAGTATATACCTAAGCCTCGGCCAAACCGGAGAGCCAGCAGAGCGACACAACACAGTTTTCAAATACTTTGTGATTTCAGCGCCAATGGAGACGCTTAAAGTGAGTGTTTCCAAACAGGTTCCCCAAACGCTTCCCCATCTGCCATTGGTCCAGATATTCCCGCCCCAAACTCATCATGCTATTGGTTGAGTCAGTGTTCGACATCGACATTCAGTGGACTCGCTAACAATTTTTCTTTCTTCTGTCCTACACCCTTTTGAGTGTGATTGATACTTTATTTAAACAAGAAAAAACATTTTTTTGGCCCAGTCTGTTGTGATTGGTCTACTCTGCTCTGATTGGTCAGATGGCCCAGTCTGCTGTGATTGGTCTACTCTGCTCTGATTGGTCAGATGGCTCAGTCTGTTGTGATTGGTCTACTCTGCTCTGATTGGTCAGATGGCCCAGTCTGCTGTGATTGGTCTACTCTGCTCTGATTGGTCAGATGGCTCAGTCTGTTGTGATTGGTCTACTCTGCTCTGATTGGTCAGATGGTCCAGTCTGTTGTGATTGGTCTACTCTGTTCTGATTGGTCAGATGGCCCAGTCTGTTGTGATTGGTCTACTCTGCTCTGATTGGTCAGATGGTCCAGTCTGTTGTGATTGGTCTACTCTGCTCTGATTGGTCAGATGGTCCAGTCTGTTGTGATTGGTCTACTCTGCTCTGATTGGTCAGATGGCCCAGTCTGTTGTGATTGGTCTACTCTGCTCTGATTGGTCAGATGGTCCAGTCTGTTGTGATTGGTCTACTCTGCTCTGATTGGTCAGATGGTCCAGTCTGTTGTGATTGGTCTACTCTGCTCTGATTGGTCAGATTGCCCAGTCTGTTGTGATTGGTCTACTCTGCTCTGATTGGTCAGATGGCTCAGTCTGTTGTGATTGGTCTACTCTTTTCTGATTGGTCAGATGGTCCAGTCTGTTGTGATTGGTCTACTCTGCTCTGATTGGTCAGATGGTCCAGTCTGTTGTGGTTGGTCTACTCTGCTCTGATTGGTCAGATGGCCCAGTCTGTTGTGATTGGTCTACTCTTGTCTGATTGGTCAGGTGGCTCAGTCTGTTGTGGTTGGTCTACTCTGCTCTGATTGGTCAGATGGCCCAGTCTGTTGTGATTGGTCTACTCTTGTCTGATTGGTCAGGTGGCTCAGTCTGTTGTGATTGGTCTAATCTCTGCTCTGATTGGTCAGATGGCCCAGTCTGTTGTGATTGGTCTAATCTCTGCTCTGATTGGTCAGGTGGACCAGTCTGTTGTGATTGGTCTACTCTGCTCTGATTGGTCAGATAGCCCAGTCTGTTGTGATTGGTCTACTCTGCTCTGATTGGTCAGATGGCCCAGTCTGTTGTGATTGGTCTAATCTCTGCTCTGATTGGTCAGGTGGCCCAGTCTGTTGTGATTGGTCTAATCTCTGCTCTGATTGGTCAGATAGCCCAGTGTGTTGTGATTGGTCTACTCTGCTCTGATTGGTCAGATGGCTCAGTCTATTGTGATCTTTAAAACTTTGCAGACCTTGTGCATTTACAAACAACTTTAACACACACACACACACACACACACACACACACACACACACACACACACACACACACACACACACACACACACACACACACACACACACACTCTTCATGATGGCTGTTGTTACGGCTGTCAGTGTGAATGGCCCTTTAATCAGTGAAGCTGTCTATGTTGCACACTTGCAGTGTAGACATTTTCGTTGATTACAACATTCATGTTTTGACGTGCCCCGTCACATGCTTGCAGTGTAGACAGGAGGATTTATGTTCCGTCTCTGTCTTTCATACTGACAAAAGCCCTGTTCAGGAGTTTAGACGTATATGAGCTTCCTGTCTCTCTATCTCATTCTTTCCTTCCTTCTTTTTTTACTTTCACACATATACATACCCCCTACCTGCTTCTGCCTCACTCTCCTCTCTGGCGAAATTGGTATTCTGCTTTCTCTCCTCACAGTGTGCGAGACTAACTCAAAGAGGAATGAAAGGCATATTTTATGTCTCCTATTCAGGAAAGTCTCCTCCATCCTCTCCTCTCATGTCTCTCTCTGTTCTGGGCCTGTGATAATGAAAGTTAATTAGGCTTCCATGTCTTGCTGCAAAGCACATAGTTGCCAGAAGAAATGTGGAACAGACAGACAGTATCCGAGTGCCAGGATCAGATCAGATATATTCCACCAGACTTAACTGTAAACACAACTTCAGCCAAGCATTTCTGGGCAGACTCCCCCTCAGCACGAGCTAATCAAGACAAAACCCTCATTGTAGCTGGAATAATCCTCCAACATTATGGAATTATTTCGGTATTGCTCAGTAAGAACATTGCGATCTTCTTTTTACTTGTTAGAAAGATAATTGCTCTGTTTTAATCTCTTTTATGTAATACTGTGGTGCAGACAGTGAGAAATTAGGTTTGCGGAAAGCTAAGTGTGTGTGTTTTAATATCGCCACACTCCTAAGTATATTATTCGGTGAAACTTGCTCTATTTTGGTTACGTAACCTCTCACTGAAATGAGAGAGATTGGATGTGAAGTTGCAATCGAAGGCTCAGGCTACCAAAACACATTTAAGGACCCCAAGCGAATTTGAGGAACACAATTTTCTTTTCTGTGTAAACGTATTTCGCATTGAAACAGGAAGTTGGGACATATTGAAGGACTTTTTTTTTTAAGGCGGGTGCTTTTTACACATAAATAGCATCTTATACTTTTTGCAATTTGTCTGGTAAAATATACTCAAATAAAATCCATGTAATATATGCTAATAATGATGTTAAAGCACACTATTGGCATTTTCTTTCATTCATAATCTATTAAATAGTGGTTACAAGTGAAAAGTGTGGAGCACCGAAGGCAACAGGGTGATATGAGATCGGAGGATAAATATTTCAATGCTTTTGCATCCACCCACAAACGCATATAGTTTTTCCTCCCACCTCATAATGAATCCATCATAAAAGTTATGTCAAAAGTTATGTCTTGGGACATGTGGTCTTCACCTCACAGCCGGTGGAAAAGAATCGGGACAGGACTCATGGCAGAAGTCATGTTGATGGATGTGATTATTAACGTTACTTTAGTATGAAGCAGAGCAGGACCGAGTGTTGAGGAGCTGAGCAAGGCCGCTGGAGCGATTGTTACACAAACACACGCCTCGCGAGCAGCGGGACTTTTATTATGACGGGACACAGTCGCCGGCGCCATTTCCTCTTTTCCGGTCATGAGTATGAGGTAACGCAGCTCTGTTTATCATATTAGACACATTTAAGTGTGTTTAAAATGATGTTATGACGTTACTCTGTGCGTTCGCTCAGCGGCTGCTGTGACACTTGTTGCATTTCAAGCGTTTCTACAAAAAAAAGGAAACTGAGGGTAATGCAGATGTGACGCCATTGACAGGCGACTCCCTCAGACATCCTGGTTTATTGGTTAAAATATCAATTTTTTTCACAATTTTCAAATAGTTGAAAACATTTGGGATATTGTAAGAACTCAATTGAACAAAATATATAACACTGGCCTAGTGGTCTTTGGATGTTTACTGAAAAAATGTTACTTAGTGCACCTTTAACTGCCACAGCTTTGTTTATGAACAGTAGCAGACTGAGCAATCAAAGTCTGATAATGTATGCAGGGTGATCAGACGTCCTAAAAAATTCGGGAACTAAATTCGGGAAATCTAAACTGTTGTCCCGAATTCCTAATCTGGCCCTAATTGTCCCAAAAATTATACTAAAGCCAAGTCTTAATTAGGTATCGTCTGATAAACATTAAAAACTGTCTGCGGAGGTTGAGTCCTGGAACAAGATCTTGCCGGCTGCTCATTGGCCGCAGCATATTTTTGTAATTACTAAAAAAATACCGTAGCGAGAATTTAGATATGCATTAAAAGCTCATTTTCATTCATTCCGTTGGCATGGCTGGTGTACCGAAACCCCAGACCACAGAAATCAGACAAATATCAGCAAAAGTGTTTTTCAGCACTTGCACATTGTACTTATTTTTTGATGTAAGTACATAGTAGTTAAAGCCACCTGATATAAAGTGGGACCATGTATTCAGCTTATAACTGTTGTTAGAGCACTGTCTTTTTTGATACAATTTGCCATGTCAATAAAAAATAAAAGTAGATAATTTAACAACACGCCAAACCAAATTAGCAGGCATTATAAGACCAGACAGATAGAGGACTAAAAAAACAATATTATAGCCTACTAATGTTAACGAAAATAAACTATTATTAAAAGGGCTCTTTATAAGATCCTATAACATGTTCAAAGCATGGTTCTTTATGGAACCTTAAAAAAATAGTTATTTTTACAACCAAAAAGGGGTTCTGATATTGTTACCACGAACCATTTTTCTTAAGAGTGTAAAGTACATCATTTGGGATACAATCCACAGTCTAGACTTGTTGCTGGCCATTAAACTCTGCTATGGATACATGTTATTACTGGTACTTTGAGTAAAGAAATGTGTTGTTTTTTCCACTTTATGTAAGTAATTTTGAGCTTATATACAGGAAATAATGATTGCTGAAGGTAAATTGGCCTGGTTCTGCTGAACACAAAGATCCTACATGTGGGCGAGCCATAGAAAATATCACTGCTATTGCTCTCACAAATGATCTAATAAAGTCTTAAAGAACACAACACACACAAAGCACTGACTGCATACTGAGAAAAGCACTGACATAGATACTGAGAAGCAGCATTATTCTAAGTCAGTGACACAGACCTTGCTCCCCGTGACCTATCTCAAGCCCACCCGTCTGAGGAAGAGCGACACCTAGTGGAGACATACAGGACTTCAGTCTTCCTCAGGACAAAGACGGTCAAAAACAGTATTTTAGCAATTTTTGTTTAAAAAAATGAGGTAGCTCTTTAGATTACAGCCTAAAATGTGCTTTGTAAGTAAAGCTAATTTACAGGGTAACTTTCAGTAATTATAGTGTAACTATAAAGTATGTCGTTATAATAGAACAATATGTCATATTTGGGGAATAAAGGTGTAATTATCAAGAAAACTAACACATTATTTATACTGGAAGTATTTTTTAATTAAGGGGTAATTATCCGTGTAGTTACGGGGTAAGTACGAAATTGCGGGCTGTAAATTAAAGTGGTGTTTGTTCCCCTCTTGTTTCATGTAGTTACGGGGTAAGTACGAATGTGCGGGCTGTAAATTAAAGTGGTGTTTGTTCCCCTCTTGTTTCATGTAGTTACGGGGTAAGTATGAATCTGCGGGCTGTAAATTAAAGTGGTGTTTGTTCCCCTCTTGTTTCATGTAGTTACGGGGTAAGTACGAATCTGCGGCTGTAAATTAAAGTGGTGTTTGTTCCCCTCTTGTTTCGTGTAGTTACGGGGTAAGTACGAATCTGCGGCTGTAAATTAAAGTGGTGTTTGTTCCCCTCTTGTTTCATGTAGTTACGGGGTAAGTATGAATCTGCGGGCTGTAAATTAAAGTGGTGTTTGTTCCCCTCTTGTTTCGTTTAGTTACGGGGTAAGTATGAATCTGCGGGCTGTAAATTAAAGTGGTGTTTGTTCCCCTCTTGTTTCGTTTAGTTACGGGGTAAGTATGAATATGCGGGCTGTAAATTAAAGTGGTGTTTGTTCCCCTCTTGTTTCATGTAGTTACGGGGTAAGTACAATAAAAACACAAATACAATCTGATATCACTCAGAAATCTTTATTTAAAAAGCAACTTTTTTCAAACAAATTTACAACACTTATTTGTTTCTCTTGCTTGGCTTCCTCCTCATCTTGTTCCTCTTCCTGCACAGATGAATCTTAAGAAGGAATTCCATATCTCTAGCTAGTATTTTGTTTTGTGTAACTGTTACACTGAAAATACATTGCGCGCAGAAATGTCCTCACCGTTTACTCGTCTCTTACCCTCATGCCATCCGAGATGTATATGACTTTCTTCAGATGAACACAGAAAAATAAATAATCTCTGCTAAAGAAAACTCATTTGGGTTTCTAAGAGTTAAAGCATCAAACAGCACATACAGCAATAACTACAGTAATCCATACGATTCCAATGGATGAATCAATGCCTTCTGAAGTTAAACGATAAGTGTTTGTTAGAAAAATAACAATATTTAAAAAAAACAAATTGTTTAACTATAGACTATCACTCCAACCAGCAGTCATCTGCGTGAATGAGAGTTGAGTTCACGCTGGATGTAACTTGAAGCGTGAGTGGTCACACGGATGTCGGCTGCTTCTTTACTCATGCATGCGCTAGTAACAGTTGGTCGGATGTGAAAAGATTAGTAAATCAGGAGAGCATTTCTGGATGTATTTTTCTTTTAATAAATAATAATACAGAATATCAGAAGACAATTCCTCTTATGATCCATCAGTCATCAAGAAGAGTAAGTTAAGCAAGAGAAACAAAAAGGGACAAAACGTGCCAGGACATTGTGATTTGAAATCAAAAGTTTATTTAGAAAAAGGAATAAGAGTCGTAAATCTGTTTTGAATTAAGTTGTTAATTCAATAATTTAAATGTTTCAGTGTTGTATCACATGTTGTGTTACCCTGTAACTGCATGAAACAAGAGCCGCTTTTTTAACAAAACAACCCGTGGCAAGTTACAACATTGTAAAAGTAGCCAAATTCTGTGGGAAAACTGCGTCCTTGACAACACTGGATTTAAGCTTCATGATTTATTTGTTATCCTGCACAACATGTGGGAGGCAGATGATCTTGCAGTCCCAAACAATGCAATCATTTTTCATACACCATTTGAAAGAATGAAACTAATAAAACTCTCACAAAGAACAACACATTCGGGTCCTGAGATTTTAGCTCGTGTTGCGAGCAAACACAGCAGTGACGGTTCTGCACAGATGAAGATTTGCGTAGATAGCATCAGACGTTTTTCGCCGGTAGGCTATGTGATTGTCACTTTCTCCGTATCTGCAGAACTGTATTTGGCTTGTCAGCTGCATATTTCTGAGATGTAAAGAGTTTCTTTTGGCTTTGTTTCCATGGAGAGAAGAATTTATTTAAAATTTAAAAAAAAAGTTCTAGCCGTGTCACAGTTTGATGGATTCCCTTGTTACGGCTGTTTCCGGCCCCAGCTTTATGAGACAGTTAGCTCCCGCTACACACAACAGACGGCTCGGAGATGGGTGTCATTTGGAATCCGAGCACAACTGAGCCTTTCCACACGCACACACACTCTCTCTTTCCAAATATCCTGCTGTCCTGTCGACAAGCTGGCTCTGTTTTATTAATTAAAAGCAAATCACTCCTTCAAATGACTTTTTCCCTCATTTTTTCCCCATAGGAACGGATGATGAGGTGGTATTACATGGCCGGATCCCAATCAGAGAGAAAGGATCCAATCAATCACTCCGTTATCTGTGCTCTGCTCTTCTATTACCCACGTGGCAGGCTACTAAGTCCTGGCTTTGAGTGCGCGCGTGGGAGCGCGAGTAGCAGTTGCCGTGCCGATAGAGGAGCTGTCATTCAGGTGCCGCAGATTAATGGGGAACCCGTAGCGGTGTTTAATGTGTTTAATATGGGCAACCGATGAGGCCGTTACACAGATGCCTCCTCCTGTCAACTACCCCATCTGAGTGATGGAGTCACCCGTGCTGCAAACTGTGCCAAACGGACAGGGTTTAGTAGGTTAACATGGGCTATAGGTAGCAATTGCACATTTACAAAAAAAGTATTCTGAGAAAAACCTGTTTCAGCGCAGGATAGAGTGAACAGTTTGGGGTTGTGTGTTCTCGCGGTGGATCAGCCAATCAGTGTTGTCTTGTAATTTTTCCTCCAGAGTAATTAGTCACATGGCGTTTACAATAAAGAGGCCGGTTGAACTAACTTCATCTGGGCGGCAGTGGCTCAGTGGTTCATGTAGGTTGTCTACAAACCAGAAGGTTGGTGGTTCAATCCCCGGTTCCACTTGACCAAGTGTCGAAGTGTCCATGAGCAAGACACCTAACCCCAGCTCCTCCCGACGGGCTGGATGGCGCCTTACATGGCTGACATCGCCGTCGGTGTATGAATGGGTGAATGTGAGGCAAAAATGTAAAGCGCTTTGGATAAAAGCGCTATATAAATGCAGTCCATTTACCATTTACCATTTACCATCTGTGCTAGTTTAAAACTCAGCCGTTGTGGTGTAAATCAGGTTGGGAAGCAGCTGATCAGTGCTCGCCAATCTTTATTTGAACTACTCAAATACACGTCAAAGACGACCTGTCCTCCAAAAAAATACTCTCTATAGGTCGTTTTTCAAGCACCTTATTATGACCTATATTTACATTTTAAAGTCATGCGCCCTCTAGCTGGCGTAAAAATAATGACAGTGTCGTGTTATGTCTGACGTCATGAACTGACATATGACTGTCATTACCAATCAAAATGCGTGTTCAATTTAATGCAATGTGTGGACTTTTTTACCACCATTTGTCATATTTCCATTTAGCATTTTTTTTTTATTATTATTTACAACTACACCCACCCCATCCCTAAACCTACCCAGTGATTTATAGTGTACACACACTTTAAAAGCACATGTGTTCCCTGGGATCGAACTCACGATCGCATGATCACATGTTGTTGTTGTATAGTGCAATGCTTTACCAACTAAGCTATGCAAAACCTGAAATATTATGCATATAAAAGGGAAAAATGCTTTAAAATGAAAGTGTCCTGCTCTCAATAGTAGCACAACTTTAGAAAACGCTCCTGTGCATCGTATTTAATTCATTAAAATATTGTCGATATTTAGTAATATACGCAAGTTTAGTAAACGCTCCCATGGGTCGTATTTCAAGGAAGTGACAAACGACCTACAGTATATTATGGGCATATTGGTTGGAGGACATGTTGGTCAAAGAGGTTCGCTGACTGTGTCACTTCACCACCGTCCAGTATTAGTAGTTACTACACTATACAATTGTTTTGTTGGTTTAACTTAAAAAAAAACAAGTAACCTGGTTGCCTTTTAAAATTTTGAGTTTATTGAAATTAAAATTTGAGTTGATACAATGAAGAAAATTGGTTTAATAAATAGAAACTCAAAATACTGTATCTGAATCACATAAAAAAATGATAAATCATGAAAACAGCATAATTTGGTATGTTTCACTGCGTAAGAACAAATAAAACACAACTACCCAATATGCTTAAAAAATCTTTTAATAATATGTAAATAAAGGTTGTCAATTCTCAAAAATGTTCATTGTATTAACTCAATTTTTTTTGCGACCAGGTAACTTATTTTTTTTTCATATTTATCTTACATTGCAGTAATGTTACAGTAATAAAACTATGGTTACACTTTATTTCAAGGTTTCATTGTCACAGTGTAATTATATATTTAAGAACTAAGTAAATATAATCAACAACATATACTTATCTCCGGGGTTGGATTAGGGTTTGGTTCAGGGTTATTTGTATGTAATTATGCATAATTTACTGTTCTTACTATGTTAAATACATGTAATATATGGAACAAGGACACTGTAAAATAAATTGTTACCAAAATTACTTTCCCTAGTAGTGTAACCAGTAGTGTAATTTCTAAAAAAAAAAGTTAAGCAATATTATAGTTACTACTGTCACTAATGATTGAATTTTCACCAACGCAGCAAGCTTGTTTAATCAAATGATGCCCATATATAGCAGCTGGAAATACAGCCATTTTTTACATTTTGTAGGGAGAAAGAATGAAAAGAGGAATCATATTCAATGAATGAAAGCTCCAGATATGAGCAGTGAAAAATTAGAAAAACATTCTTTTCACTTTAAAATAATGGTTGTCTTTTTTTCTCCCAACATGGTCCTAAAATGCATCACTAATTGC
Source organism: Pseudorasbora parva (assembly GCF_024679245.1). Classification (NCBI taxonomy): domain Eukaryota; kingdom Metazoa; phylum Chordata; class Actinopteri; order Cypriniformes; family Gobionidae; genus Pseudorasbora; species Pseudorasbora parva. The sequence goes on from NC_090173.1 coordinate 15,027,187, forward strand.
TCAAATGCCTAGTCACTCTTCAAGGACTACTAGTAGGGATGCGACGGTGAGGACATTTTCTGGGGCTTTTAAAATCGCACATTTTTAACCAAAAGCAACGCGAGTGTTTTCAATGAATTCCTATGAAAGTTAAGCTTCCTTAGGCATGAACTGAAAACGTGCCAGACTGGACACGCACCGTAAATGAATGCCCGGGTGGCCGTGCTCATTTCACTTTCATAAGTTCGTGTGCCCATATAATCTTAGTGAAATTGGTAAACAGATCTGGCTTGCTATAGAGGTGCTCGGAGAGGATATTATACCCAAGCTCCGATTGCAATAGTGTCAATGCGGGCAGATCAGTAATATAGTTGAAACTGCAGTGTCCACAACTGAGCTTGGGTTTAATTGACACCCTCTCTGCAGGCACTTCAGGGATGCGTTGGTTATATCCAGGCGCTGATCTGATCTGGATACGGCCTGGATCCGGCTGACTGCAGTAAACCTTGGGATAAACGGAGAGACTAATATTACCGTAGATGCCATTCTAATGATGTAACACACTGTGTTTAATGAGTAAAAATGATGACAAATGACATCTCGGACACATAATAATTGTTCTTTATAATTTTTCAGTTATTAATTATTAATGAGGCTAATCACATTAAGTAATTATTGACTTTCTAATAAGGAACTGTGTACCCATTTACCCATCACCCAACCTCAACTGTTAACGCTCTCGTGTGAGCATCCACGTTCCAACATCTAGCCGAAATTCTTCCCAGAAGAGTGCAATCTGTGAGGGAGGACCAACTTTATATTAATCCCCAAGCATGATGGGTGTGGTGTGATACATTTGGCCATATTAGCGCACAGACTTCAGCAGCGGAGAGGAGGAAGTTTATGAGATGGCGGTGGCGAAGAGAATGAATGTCTATATGTGTTCTGTCACTCCTGTTACTAGCTACAAGCTTCCCAGCATTGATTCGCCGCTCAGCTACACGAACAAATATGGCACCGCTCAAAGCATACACACACACACACACACACAAGGCACCCGCCGCCCACTCCCTGAGTAAAATTCAGTTTCAGCGGTGACCTGTAAGGCGGACATTTTGACCTCTCTCTGGGCGAGAGTTTGAGTCAAAGTGTCAGAGAAAATGGGAGCAATCACGGAGCCATGGCAGTTTGTTGCGCAGGCAGCAGCTGCTGAAGGTGTGATGGGTGTATTTCTGTATCTGGAGAGCTTTAATGGGAGACACTCGCACCTTTCAATCGTCTCTCCGCAACACGGCCTGGATAATGAACGTGTCAACTGTTAACATTCCTGCAATGTGACTCCTCTCCTCCACCTCCTATCTGTCTGCATCTCTCATATTCTGCCTACCTCCTTATCCTATTGGCTTTCTCTCTTGCTCCCACTTGCTAATTTTCACTTCTCTGTCTCTCTCCGCCATCCTCCTACTTCCTCCCAGCACATTTCACTCTTCCTCTCCTCGCCCCATCTATCACCTCCCCCTACAATGTTCTCATTTAATCTTTCCCTCCAGAAATGCGTTCAGCTCCAATCATCTCGGATCACCTCGGATGACTTAGTGCTGTTGTTGCTGCTATTACGGCTGATATTACCTGTGCTCTCTCACAACTGCTGATAAGTATGTTAGAAACCTCTCTCGTCTCCATGTCAGGACCTCTCCACCAGAAGAGACCGCTTAAGGCTCAACAAAGCCAGAGCTATGGCTCATTTTTCTTCGTTTGCGTCCCGTGTCGAGTGGCCGTGACACTGGCATGTGTAGCACGTTTGCTTTTTTGTTACCAGTTGCTTTCGAGAAGAACTAGAATTGGTTTCCTATAGGACTGTCTTTACAGAACACAACAACCCTAACCCCAAAAGCTTGGGCCTAACTTTATGGTAAAAAAATGGACTGCATTTATATAGCGCCTTTATCCAAAGCGCTTTACATTTTTGCCTCACATTCACCCATTCATACACCGACGGCGATGTCAGCCATGCAAGGCGCCATCCAGCTCATCGGGAGCATGCTGGGGTTAGGTGTCTTGCTCATGGACACTTCGACACTTGGTCAGGTGGAACCGGGGATCGAACCACCAACCTTTCGGTTTGTAGACAATCTACATGAACCACTGAGCCACTGCCGCCCCCAAACTTTAACAATTGACAATTCCTATTTGATAATTCCTATGATTTAACTATACACATCATTATTTAAAATCGATAACTTCTCCACAACTTCTCTTCTCTGATGCTCCTGCTCATGGGCTTAGCAATGACTTCCCTCCAGCAACCTGTCACTTACACGAGGAAACAATGATTCAATCCAGTCAATTCCCAAAATCCAATTTTCAATTGATCGTGGCAGCAGCAATTCGTCAAATGTTGGAAAGAAGTGTCATGATCATGCACTCAACATAACGAAAATTGCATTTTATGATAGTGGTGCCACAGTTACGATTCGCAAAAGTGCTTATAGAAATGGGGAGATAAAAAATGCAGACAATGTATGATATGTATGATATGACATGATGTATGACAATCAATGATTTTAGAGGGCGCAATTCATTCTTAGTGAATCCCCCACCCAAACTCTGTGACAAATATGAATCTTTAACTATGCAATGTCTTAATAATCTGCCAGTAAACTGATATGTTTCTCTAAACTTAAACATTTGCATTTTTAACATTGCTTTGAATAAAACTTTACGTAATACAGTAATAGTTCTGTCAGGACCACTATGATCATAGATGATAGACAGTTAGCAGAGAGTTTAGATTGGCTGTATGGTTCTGTCACTCTTATAAGAAAAGGTACTATCGGCGCTACATATTTGGAACCCTTAAAAGGTTAGAAGTACAGTTGAGTATACTCCAAAGACCCTTATATGCTAAAAGGGTTCTAAAAATGACCAGAAAGACCCATTTTTTTCACTTAAAAAGGGTTCTTTATAAACCCCCCCCAAAAATAAAAATAAAAAAAAATAAAAAGACAATTACTTTTGCTTGTCTAGTAAATACTTTTTGTTTTAAGAATGTTTAGATGTTTGGACTAGAAACAAGACAAAATACTAAGTAAGAAAAGCATTTTTTTGCAGTGAACCTTTTAGGGTTTCCAGCTGCGTAGCACCAAAATAACCTTTTACCTTTACCTTTTCTTCTAAGAGTGTGGGCAAGAACTCCCTGCGCATCCGTGCAGCCTAGCATTGATAAGGGCATTGAGAGCAGTGATAAATCCCCTGAAGGTAAACAGAACCGAAGCAACGATGTTTTTGCAGACATCATTAATGTCAATATTACAATGTACAACATCATTTCAGAGGGAATGAGAATGCCAAATCTTGACTGACGAGTGGAGCTGGGGATGGAGGAGGGTAATTAACCCACTGTGTAATGTATAAAAGTATACTTTTAAGTAAACTGTAACAGGATTGTACTCAGCTATAGTTTACAGTTTGTTCGTTTTATTGTACGGTATTTGTAGGCCTACTACAAATTAACTTATAGCTACAATTTACTTGTCCAATACTTAGCACATTTTTTGTTTATGAAAGTGTGCTTTGAAGTAGTTTAGTAGTTTTATATTGCAAGTATACTTGTAAGTTTTCTTTAAGTGAACATAGCATCATACTTATGGTTTACTGTTTATTTATTATTTTTGCACTTTAAGAGCTAGATCTACTAACAGCTTGCTCCAGCGCAAACCCTCTTTTGGCGTAAAAAATAAATAAAATTGCTGTCATGATTTACTAAAGACACGCAGTGAAAAAAATGCGCTGAAAAGGTGTGGACGGTTATTTTTGCGGCTGACCTTATTACATATGCATCTGTAGGAGTTTCCCTTTCAGATGCAAAATTTATAAGAGGAGAGTATTTAAAGCTACACTGTGTAACTTTTTTAGTTTATTCTTAGCTAAAATCACTTAGTTCTTTCAAAAATATATGTGCTCATTAATGTATATTTACTTCTTTCAAGTAATAATGCATTCTCGTAATATTATAATATACCATTGAAAATGCATAAGTGTTAGGGGTTCGGATGGTGGTCGCCATGTTGCTCCTCCATCTTGAAAGTACATTTGCCAAAGAGGGACATACCCATAAATTCAAGCTTCGCTTTTCGCGTTTTTACACTCGATGGCACCGTGTCGAATGTGAAGAGGAGGATTGCTTGAGGCTGCTATATGATGATGGAGGATCACTCTTAAGCCCCTTTCTAAATGCACTTCGGACCCGCAATATTCCCGGAACATTGCCGGGTCGCCTTCTGTGTGAAAGCAACCACGTCCCGGAATTGATTACCGAATTCGACCCCGGTCGGGGACCTAGTAGCATTGCTGGATATGTATCAGAGTCGCCAAGGAAGCGGAAAAGAGAATTAAGACGGCAACGCAACGGGCAAATCAACAAGACAAAAGTAAATAGTGGCCTTTCCAAGATGGAAAGAGCTCATGAGGAGCAACGATTTTAAAAAGAACGCCGACGTTTCCTGCTTTCTTCTCGACAGGTAATATTAATTCAGCCTATTATTGTTGCTTGGCTAATTATATCATGGTGTGCTGAGCATAACACTAGAACGACGTCTAGGATAGTTTTCCTCGCGTCAATGATGAAAAAGTATTGTTTACCTTATAACATAAATCCGTGTTCTATGACGGATAACATTTTATAGATTACAAAATATTGAGATTAATATTTGAATTGCATTATAATTTGTTTGCCTTACGCTAGTGATGTCGTACAATATACAGAATAACGATAGCACTGATAAAAAAAGTTCCTTTACTAAGAAGCTTGCATTCGTCTGGAACCTGATAGCTGATGTTAGCAATGAAATGGTAAAAAATAACGAAAACGTAAAACTATTATTCATTTTACATATATTAATTTGATCATAGATCATTTGGCAAATGAAATAACTGCAAATTATAATAGTTTTCAAAAGTAACCTCATCACTTGAAGCAACACTCACAGAAGAGGTCGAACTGGAAGCCATGACTAAATCGGCCACCGTAGGAGTTGAAACGAAATCGAAATTAAGAGGAACAGAAACTATTATACACTGGATGGTCATATACCGTTTCACCACTAGATGGGGGAAAATATCACACAGTGTAGCTTTAAATGAATCACGCCAGGTGATTTACAAAGGTTTGCGCTAGTCAATTTACTGGTGTTTGTGCCATTATTTACTGCCCAAAAAAGCATGTCTATAACCAGACGTTAACTGGTAGATTTTGTTGGTCATTATGAAAATGATCCGGCTGTGTCTGCGTTCATTAATATGCGCGTCGTCAATAGATCACGTGGAGAACTGTCCACTCCCATTGGCGCATTCATGGAATAGCGCTCTCATTGCCCTGTTTAGTAAATCTGGTCCTAAGCATACTAATATATTCCTATTTTGGCATTAATTTTTATTCTTGAAATATACAATAACTCTTTTCATTTTAAAACCAATTTATTCCAGCTTCATGCATCCTTTTTATCAACACTTAAATATGGGTACATTTCATTTACAAAAGCATTTTAAACAAAAAACTGAGAAAAGACGATGGAATTCTGAAATCACACACAGATGGAGCATATCGAGTCCATCAACAACCCAAAGCTTCACATTGTTTACCCTTGAGTCAACATTTCATTCGGTAACGCTAGGCAGTTTTGATATGCTTTTTTCTGTTTAATGTTTGATGATCACGTTATTTTACATTTGCGTAAGCAATTTCCTATCACTTGTTTCAGCTTTTTCTTCACCTGTGTTTTCATCCAGAGATTCTGTACTAGAAGTTATGTAATAGTCCTTCTACTGTATAACAGTGAAAACATGGATAGCCAGAAGATTCAGACAATTACAGGGAAAGAGCAAAGAAGATTTTAAAAATAAATTCCTATGTACACTACCAGTGGACTAGCTTACACAGAAATGAACATATCTGTTTTCTTTATTAATCAGTATATTCAAACAATGTAAGTTTATAAGACTGTATGTAAAACTGTTTAAAAAGTATTTAATAGGCAATTTTTTCAAGAGAGTAAAAAGCCAAGTGTACTTGAATACTTAATTATACTTTTAAGTATATCTCGATCAAAAGATTGTTTTAAAAAAAAGGCCTCCTAAGACTTGTCTGTCAGTACTTGAGTACATACAAACACATACTTTCTTATAAGGGCTGTCATTTTTGTGAAAATTTGAATTTGAATGGATATCAAATATCAAGCAATGCATTTTAATATATTTGAATATCTACGCCCCGCCCCTGAATCTTTGAACTTTTCTCTCGTCAACATTATAGCCTGGCGTGAGCGCGCTCTTTAGTGGTGGAGGTATGCGTTGTGTCACGTCACATAAGGACGCACACTCAAAAGTAATCGGGATCAGGTTGTTTACATGGTTAAAACTTTCGTTTGAAATTTTTCGTTTCGGTTTGGGCATTTGTATTCCTATTGAGGTGTTTATATGGAGCATTTTCATTGGGATTGGACTTTTAAACAGATTACAGTGCTCCATGTTAACGCACCTATAGACTGTAAAAAAACGCGCTACATGGCACTTTAAAAACCGGATCGTTTATTTACAGTTCGATTACGGGTATATCTCGTCATGTTCGACTGCAAATTCGAATATCAAATAAAAAGTGACGGCCCTATTTCTTCTTTTTAGTTTAAAATAACTATACAAATAGCACACTTAAATAAACTTGTTTTTCGTACAAGTGTCAAAGGTGCAGCAGGCATTTCTTAAAGGTCGTGGTGGTCTCAACAGATCAGTGAGAGGTTGAAAGCTCAAGAGCAGAGAGATTGAAGGTTTAAAAAAGCAACAACAAAAAAAAAGTTTCTGATTCACCAAACAATATGACTGGTTCATTAAAAAGAACCAAACCAAAAAGAATCAAAGCAAGCGATTCACAAATTGGAGCTCAACTAATCAATCGCTTTTGATTAGTTATTATACTCATGTAATACATTTATGTTTATATATATATATATATACATATATATAGCCATGAAACTGTGGGGCTCGGCCTTTTAACTGTTCAAAAGTAAAATAAAAAAAGAGTTTGGCTGGACAAATGTTCTTTGGGCTGAAGGGTGACAGTTAATATTACATGTTCTCAGAGGTGACATGAGCCCCCATAGAGCAGGTGCTAAGTGCGTGTTGAGTCACCATTGCCTTGTGCGGGTGGATGAAAATGCCATTTACCTGAGCCAATCACGAAGAGCCTACTCACCTTCTCCCAGTGGGCAGTCCAGACTCATTTAACAGCTGTTCCCCCTCTGTCGATCTCTGTCTCTCTGGAGAATCTAGCTTTTCTTCATGAGATCCATCACTGACCAGGCACCTGCAGAGGCCATGGGTTAAGTTTGCATTATAGCGAATCCCCATGATTCTGGCTCACTGAACTCAATCTTGTTTAATATATAAAGATGTGCTTTTTAATTATCTTCATGTCATGTTACATTTCCGCCGCGGCACCTGGGAGAGAAAGGCGATGCGTCACTGCACTTCCTCATCTCCTTTGTTCTCTTTTTCCCATTTTGCGCTCTCTTCCCTTGATTTTCCATCTTTTTCTTGATTTGATTGTCTCTCCGCCTGCAGCCCCCCTCCCCGTCTTCTTTTGTCGTGTCCGATCTTTCCCATCTGTGCCGCAATTCATGCAACACTTATTCAGACCAGGCCTGTTAATGCAAGTGATAATGAAACAAGTGCAGCCTGGCGTACAACCCCGAAAGCCATGCGAAATATTTCTGTCCTAACACATCGCATCTCGCCTCGCAATCTCGCACGCCCATGTCCTGGACATGGGGCGAGAGTAGTTTCCTTCTTTATGTGTTGATCGCTCCCTCCTAGGAATTGTATCATAACACTAATCGCTGGCAGCTTTGGAAAGACAGCGTCCCCCGCCGTCAAGGGAATAAGGGGAATACCTGGCTAATTACTCTCGAAAGCCTGGACCTGCTGAGGGTCTAATGAGCTTACACGAGTCTACCGTTGAGATCTGATTTCAGATGAGAAAAAGAAGTGTCGAGTTAGCTGGAGAGGGCCAGAGGAGGTGAACTTGCCTCCCTTGATGTGCGCTTAATTGACAGGAAGCCAATGTGCGGGAAGAAATCCCCAAGAGCAATTATTAATAATGGAAGACGGAGAAATATTTATACACACAGAAAAACCTGATCTAGCGGCTTTCCTTTCAGTAACTCACCTGCCTCCGTCCAGTTATATTTCTCGGCATTCATGGGCGCACGCCGCTGTGCCGTGTCTATTCTTGTTGTTTAATGTGAAAAACACGAAAGGTGCTGTTCATTCCTGGCGGAAAATAGAGTTCTTTGCGGGAGAGAGAGCATGTGAGACAGCCTGGGTAGTCGGCCAGCAAAGGCGTTTAACCTCGAGACGTCTGAAATGGACCTGATACTCCTGTGTAATTTTGCCAGGAGAGCGGTTCAGATATTCTCTCTGAATTCCACACGAAGAGTCCAAATGTCTGAAGAGTCCGTGCCAATTTTTTGCATTCCCAGCAAGCAGTCAGGGAGGAAATAACTTGATTCCTCTACAAGCTTATGGGTGCTGAGACAAGAAGGCAGAACGCTGCTGCTGTACCAGATGTTACGCAGTATTTTGGTTTCTGTTCGCGGCTGCGGCCTTAATACCAAATTACAGTTTACTCTAATGGAAGATTGGCTTCATTTTCTGGCCATTGAATGGGCCAGCTGGAACAGATGTTGAACGCGCGAGACGCTAAGATTGTTTGCGTTTGTTTGCTGCCTTGTTATGCGCATCTTTCCTCTTGTTAACAGGTTTATGGTTAGCTGATTTTGCATGTGATGTGTCCATGTAGGGATTTGGAATGTCTTTTCATGGTGTTTGGGCATTATAAGGTATGAAGTAGAGAATTTTATGGGAACATCCATTTATGAGAGTAAACATCGGTGCGTCTCTGAAATCTCAGATTAGCCCACACACTACATATTCTAGGGACAACAGAGGTGGCAGATGAGGCTTTTGTTGGCGGTACAACACCTGCCTGCCAGTCTACCTGTCTGTCTGCCTGTCTTTTAAATTGCTACTTTATTGAGTCGCTCTGCCTTCAAAATTAATATTTGAGTTTCGAGGATTGAGAGTCCGACTCCCCATATGTTGTTGCAAGTGGATGCAGATGTTTTCTGGCTAACAAGTCTTGGTTTGAAATGGATGTGCTACACTGTGTGTGGAAATCCAAGTTTGATGTGAAAGGCAGCGTGATGTGGCTTTGCGGAAGAAAAGAGGAAGCAGTTTACGAAGGGCTTTACACCTCCACACACAAAGAACTTTTCACTTAGTGATCTCCTTAGGGAACACTTTACTACAACATATTATCTCCCCAACTCTTCTCTTTCTCTCTCTCTCTATCTTCTTCTGCTCTCCCTTTCAGGGTTGGCTATCTAATTCTGTGTATTAAAAAGTGCCTGTGGTTCTTAGCTGTTGAATATTTCATGCCTTTTAATTTTTCCTTGCTGCTTAGAGTAAATTTAACATTCATTCTCGCTCTATCCCTCCTTCCTGTCATCCCTCAAACCCACCGTGAAATCACATTTAAATTCATACATACATTTCATAGTGACGATAATCTGTAAAACAAACCCAGCCCTGTATGGTGGAAATTAACAATATGTCACAAAGAAATGTGCATCTTAACTCTGCTAACATGTACAATCGCTACACAATAAACACTGCTTGATATTTAGAGTGATATAATACCAATAATAACCAAGCCATCGATACTTTCAATGAAATCTGTAACCCTATCACTTGTAAAGAAACACAAATCCAATATGTTTTATTAAAAACAATTATACTTTTATGTAACATAAGATTAACATGTCATGAAAAAAAACCTGTATCCACTCTTAATATGGATCTTTGCCTCAATGTTTTTTAAGTACAGTCAAAAAAAATTGTTTGTTTTACTTAATTAGAAAGAAAAACAAACGTCTCTACACAAAAATACACAACTTTTCACCATTTAAATCTGAATTAATATTTAAATGTACTATTTGTTTTAATTTTGATGACTGTATTCAATTTTACAAATTGCATTAAAGGGATAGTTCACCCAAATATGAAAACTATGTCATCATTTATTCACCCTCAGGTTGTGTCCAACATGTAAGACTTTCATTCAACTTCAAAACACAAAAATATCGGATGTCCCTCGATTGCCATTAAAGACAACTATCATTCTGATGCTTCAAAAAAGTTAATTGAGAGATCTTAAAACTAAAACTAAGGACAACTCCGCCGAATTTTTAAGCTTATCTTGATCGTTATATCTTTGTGAGTACAGTCTATAGAAAAAAACCCCGAACTGGATTGGTGCTTGCAACACGATATTACAGTTAATGCCCAGAGCCCCCCTCAGCTAAAACGGCAGCTTTGGGGGTATAACATAAAGGGTGTCTTTGTGCCTCTTAACAGACACAAAATGCAATTAAAATGTCTGTCCAACATGAACAGGTCCCTCATACGACAACGAGATGCGTTTAGCAACTTAGTCATTGTTTAAAATCACCTAAACAGTGTGTTAGACGGCTAGCTTTATCTCGCGCTGAAGTGCCGTGGGAACGCAGCGGTAGCCAGAAAAAAAGGCAAATAGTCCAGTTGGGAAGAGCGTTTTGTGTATGAAGCACGATTATTTTATTACTGCACATCTTTCCTCAAGCCGTGTGTGCCCAAATGGAAGGATAAATAAAGTTAACATTACCTCCACAGTGGCTGCAGCCCGTCTTTAACCACGGAATGGCCATTTTTCTTCAACTGGCCCGGCTGTGTTGTGTCTGTGTAAGTTAGTCAAGTGTTCGCTGCAAATTTTTGCATTCTGTTGCCACAATTCGGAAAGGCACAAAGGCGAACCATTTCTTCTTCACTTGTGAGCCCGATCAGATGATCACACTATGATGTCCGGTTCACGAATGAATCATTCTTTTTAACCGGTTCTTTTTAGTGAACCGGGCGAACCAGTTCACCAAATCAGACTGAATCGTTCTAAACGGTTCGCGTCTCGAATCAGCGCTGATCATATAAGTTACTTAAGTTGCTCACTTTCTGACATGAGTGACAGTCCCTCCGAATAGAAATAAACTTAGGTCTTGAATTATATGTTGTAACTCCAACCGTTCACTGAACTGAGTCATGTTTTGCTGAGAGAACCGATGAACTCACGAGCCGCTGATACTGAGCACACGTGTGTAACTGAACGTGCCGGATCAGCAGGACAGAATCGAAAAACCGTTTCTTTCGGACACGTTCGATACTGAGAACCGACGAGCCACTGAGCAGAGCCTCTTTACACACACAAAGCTCTTTGTGACTGGACTATTTGCCTTTTTTTCCGGCTACAACGGCGTTCCCTCGGGATTTCAGCGCGACACGCAGCTAGCCGTCTAAAACAGGTGAATTTAAACAATGGCTAAGCGCATCTCGTTGTCATGTAAGGGACCTGTTCATGATGGACAGACATTTTAATTGCATTTTGTGTCTGTTAAGAGGCACAAAGACACCTGTTACGTTTATGCCCCCAAAGCTGCCATTTTAGCTGAGGGGGGGCTCTGGTTATTAACTGTAATAGCTCTGTGTTGCAAGCACCAATCCGGTTCAGGGTTTTTTCTATAGACTGTACTCACAAAAATATAACGATCAAGAGAAACTTAAAAATTTGCCGGAGTTGTCCTTTAAGTATAAATTTTCTGAAGAGACTCAGATATGGTAAAAGGAAGCCTTGATGCTTGACGTGTAAGAACCAATGAAGTTCATTCTCATGTTACGCAACACGTTTGAGCTTCAGCAAGAACCAATGAAGTTCATTCTCATGTTACGCAACACGTTTGAGCTTCAGCAAGAACCAATGAAGTTCATTCTCATGTTACGCAACACGTTTGAGCTTCAGCAAGAACCAATGAGGTTCATTCTCGTGTTACACAACACGTTTGAGCTTCAGCAAGAACCAATGAGGTTCATTCTCGTGTTACACAACACGTTTGAGCTTCAGCAAGAACCAATGAGGTTCATTCTCGTGTTACACAACACGTTTAAGCTTCAGCAAGAACCAATGAGGTTCATTCTCGTGTTACACAACACGTTTGAGCTTCAGCAAGAACCAATGAAGTTCATTCTCATGTTACGCAACACGTTTGAGCTTCAGCAAGAACCAGTGAGGTTCATTCTTGTGTTACACAACACGTTTGAGCTTCAGCAAGAACCAATGAGGTTCATTCTCATGTTACGCAACACGTTTGAGCTTCAGCAAGAACCAATGAAGTTCATTCTCATGTTACGCAACACGTTTGAGCTTCAGCAAGAACCAATGAGGTTCATTCTCGTGTTACACAACACGTTTGAGCTTCAGCAAGAACCAATGAGGTTCATTCTCGTGTTACGCAGCACGTTTGAGCTTCAGCAAGAACCAATGAGGTTCATTCTCGTGTTACACAACACGTTTGAGCTTCAGCAATAACCAATGAGGTTCATTCTCGTGTTACACAACACGTTTAAGCTTCAGCAAGAACCAATGAGGTTCATTCTCGTGTTACACAACACGTTTGAGCTTCAGCAAGAACCAATGAGGTTCGTTCTCGTGTTACACAACACGTTTGAGCTTCAGCAAGAACCAGTGAGGTTCATTCTTATCAAGCATAAGAACAGGGTTAAGTGACAAAGTGATAGTGCTATAGACTTTCAATAGAGGGACAGAAATATCTCAGATTTAATTTATAACATTTTCATTTGGGTTTTGAAGATGAACAAATGTCGTACGTGTCTGTAATGACATAAGGGTGTGATGACAATTTTTTTTATCTTTTTCAAATTAGAGGAGCCTGCTTTTTGACTTTTTGGACCAGAGCCTCCTTCCATCCCTTTAAAGTACTTTTTAGAGACATAAGGTGAAATATACACTCACACTCAAAACATATGAGTTTAACGTTTATATCTGCTTGTTTTTATAGCAACGCTCCTTGTTTTTAAATGCACAATGACATGGACATTGAAAACATTAGCAAAATCATCTACATAAAATAAAACAATATCATTCTAAAGATTTTTTGCTGAAAATAAAAAAGACATGCTATTCTGTACCCAATTTGTGTAAAGTGCCTAAATACATCTTAGCAGTGGATTAATTTAAAGTCATATTACTTAATTCTAAAAGAAGCGTTTTGAAGAGTTCTATTGGACATGCCTTGCATGTGCACAAATGCTCAAAGCTCTGTAATCGCCATTATGATTAACATGAGCACTAAGTTATGTCTGGCATAATAATGAAACATGAGTGCGGGTGTGAGTCTCAGTAGTACATCCCATTCTTATCAATGGAGGATAACATGCCAATCATATAAAAGAGGGGGTTGAAAATCTAATTAAAGCACAGCAAAGCCAGTGGTAAATTAAATCACCTCTTGATACTCAAATTTCTTCTCCTAATAACTCACTTTCTCCTCAAAGGATTCAATTGGATTCACCTCTTGTTTTAACCTGTTAACTGCTATAATGACTTCTGAATGTTACATTTTTCCCACTTTATTCAAGTAAACACTGTGTCCCTGATTTCTTCTCTCTTGCGGTGGATTGAGTTTTTGGGGGAGAAAAAGAGGACAAGGACAGATCACAGAAGCCCACTACGTATGTTATTTCTTATGGAAGGCTTGATTGGACCTTTAACAGGATGTGGCACGTATGAGCAGAAGTCTTAGCCGCACTTTCGGCCTCATTATAGGCTGATTGATCACCTGTGAAGCCAACATCAGTTTTCCGCTACAGTATATAATTACACTGTGAAAATAATATTCACTGACCCCAGGTGGCACAAAGACTCAGTGGGCATTCTGAGGGTAAATAACAGTGGAAGAACAGAGGTTTTACGCAAAAACGTCGACAGAAAGTCCACTTGGTAACCGCTTCTGGTTGATACATCTGAGGCTTGTCGTGGTAATTTGTTTATAAGACGCTGTTTTGCAAACGGTTTCATCAGATTGACTATCATATTATATTCAGAGGATCATCCAATAGGAATCGTCAATGGGGCAACATTACCAAAATACACAAGCACGTCTCTTTAGCGAGATCAGCTCAGACAGCATGGGCAGCACTGTGGGTGGCATCAGGGATTTGGCCCCAGATGCTTTTGGGGTAAAGCCCTTACGGTTTTTATCATCTTGTTTTTTTATTTTTGTCTCTAATGAAATAATTTAAATCTGCAATTCTGCTTTATAAATCAGATGTAGTCTTGTGTTCCAGACTTTCGACTACTAGCGAATATGGATGTTTATTCTGAAACAAAGTGAAAGCTCTTTTAAATTATGCTGCATCTTTATTTGTTTTCTGCAGATAACACCAGAGAAATTAGTGAAACCTGCGTCTTGACTTTTTGGACTAGTCTCCTTTCATCCATAAGAACTGAATTTTTCAGAGACATAATGTGAAATAATAATAATAATAATAATAATAATAATAATAATAATAATAATGTGTTCGATTTATATAGCGCTTTTCAAGGCACTCAAAGTGCTTTACATTGTAGGGGGGAATCTCCTCAACCACCACCAATGTGCAGCATCCACTTGGATGATGCGACGGCAGCCATATTGCGCCAGAACGCTCACCACACACCAGCTGATTGGTGGAGAGGAGACCGAGTGATGAAGCCAATCAGGATATGGGGATTATTACGAGGCCATGATGGACAGGGGCCAGTGGGCAAATTTGGCCAGGATGCCGGGGTTACACCCCAACTCTTTTTCAGAAGGACATCCTGGGATTTTTAACGACCACGGAGAGTCAGGACCTCGGTTTAACGTCTCATCCGAAAGACGGTGCTCTTTGTCAGTATAGTGTCCCCATCACTATACTGGGGTGTTAGGACCCACACAGACCACAGGGTGAGCTTGACCTACTGGCCTCACTAACACACAATTTTTTAAACGTTTTTATTCAATTATTTAGTTTATTTAGCTATTATTCTCACCAAGCCTACATTTATGTGAGCTTGACGTGTAAGAACCAATGAAGTTCAATGAAGAAAAAATAGTAATATTGTGAAATATTATTATTACTTTGTAATTTTTAGATGAGGTTTTATTGAATAATAGTTTGGCTTGTAGTCACCATTATGGTGATCAGTGTTTGCTTGACTTTTTTGCTTGACTTTCATCAAAATAAACATTAAACTTGTATGCTGTGATTCGCGGACACTTGTTTTTATTGCAAAGTTTATTTTCAAATGCACAATGGCATGGACATTGAAAATATTAGCTATAAAATACTAATTAGCTATGAAAATACTAAAAGTAGATGTTTTATTAATTAATTTTTTTAAGAAATCAATACTTTTATTAAGCAAGGATGTGTTAAATTGATTAAAAGTCATTTACAATGTTAGAAAATATTTATTTCAAATGAATGTGGTTATTCTGAACTTTCTATTCATCAAAGAATCCTGGAAAAATGTAACCATAACATTGATTACAATAAGAAATGTTTATTTGATATCAAATTATCACATTAAAATGATTTCTGAAGGATCATGTGACTCTGAGGAATGGAGTAATGATGCTGAGAATTCAGCTTTGATCACAGGAATAAATTACATTTTAAAATATATAAAAATTACAAAGATATAAAAATATTTCACAATATTACTATTTTTTCTCACATAAATGTAGGCTTGGTGAGAATAATAGCTAAATAAACTAAATAACCGAATAAAAACATTTAAAAAATTGTATTGACCATAAACATAAACTTACTTAAAAACAATCAGATACAATTAAAGGTCCCATTCTTCGCGTGTTTTCGAAGCTTTGATTATGTTTACAGTGTGCAATATAACATGAGTTCATGTTTTGCGTGTAAAAAAACACAGTATTTTTCACACAATTGACTGATCTGTACAGCGCTGTTTCCTCTGTCCTAAAAGCGGCCTGATGATTTCCTTGTTCTATGAAGTCCCTCCTTCAGAAACACGCAACGAGTTCTGATTGGGCCAGCGCTTCCCGCGCTGTGATTGGACAGCAGCTTAGCGCACTTTGCCCGGAAAGGTCCCGTAACGGGGAGATGCAAGCGCTGAATGCGTGCTCTTCTCCACGTGGGAGAGCAACAAGGCTGCCCTTATTTTTCGTGTTCTTGTGGGCGGAGGGTTAGTCGACAAACGGTTTTAGTGACGTCATTCCTGAAGGAAGTGCAGGGGTGTAGTCCAAACCGGCCGTTCGCTGTAGGCTTTGAAAGGGAACTTCTGTTAAATAAAATATCTGGCTTGGCATTGAACTTTGAGCTTTATAATTTAACAGGTATTATTTATGCTCTAACAGCAACATTACACACTAACTAAAGTTTGAAAGATGGGATCGCGAAGAACAGGACCTTTAAAATCAAACTGCCATTGTTACAATTTAACTGCTTGTTGATCTCAACAAGCAAGTTTTATGTTTATGTTTAATAATAATATTGTTAGAACATTACCCTCTTACATTCTCATACAGATTTTAGCAGGACGTTTCCCAGTGAGCACTGGACATGGACTTTAGTCAGGCAGTTTGACCCTTGATTTGTGAGGTTAGTTTTCTGGCTGCTGTAACTGAGTTTGTCAAATAACAAAATTCTTCCGATTATCTGATTAAAACTACTGGATCTCATGGTGAGGAATCACACTTATTATTTAATCTTGCAGTTCTTGCCATAACAAATACAGTAATAGCAGTCACAGAAAAAAAGAAAAGAAAAAAAACATTAAAAAGACAAAAGTCAACCTGCTTACTAAAGCAAACACTGATCACCATAATGGTGACTACAAGCCAAACTATTATTCAATAAAACTTAATCTAAACCTAAACAGTTCTCAATAAGACCTTTTGTAGATGTACGACAGAAATGAAAATAATAATAATCTGTAATAATTGAAGATGGAAATGCTTTTACCGCAGGCAGAAAACAAAAGAATAGGAAGAATCATCAGCAAAACTTGAAATGGCTCAGAGGTTTACTGCAGAGCAAGAACTGAACACAATCAGATATTACTGTCACTGTCACTGATGGCGGATCTGCTGAAGAAGCTGTCAGAGATCTAAATATTGATTTTGAAGATGTTGAAAATGATAGTTTTGAGGATATGTTTGAGATGGTGAATATGAGGCAGATGCTGAATGTACTGAAATGAGCTCTGATGAGGACAGTGATGATGGTGGAAAACATCTGCTCAAACTGAACCCTTACAAGCTCCACAAGGAAACAAGATGTGCTTTATTTCATTCTTCTGTAATTTTATATTGTAGCGCGTAGTTATCCATCAGTTAGATATTTAGATCCGGTCGCTAAAGACCCGAATATGTAACAATGATTGCCAAAACATAAGGGTTAAAACATTACTAGAACGCACACGCGCGCATTTTGTTTTTGTGAAATATGGGGACATTCCATTGGCCTAATGGTTTTTATACTGTATAAACCATATTTTCTATCCCCCTATACTGCCCCTAAACCTACCCATCACAGAAAAAAATTCTACAATTTTACTTTTTCAAAAAAACTCATTCTGGACAATTTATAAGCCTTTTGAAAAGTGCATGGGGACATGGGCAATGTCCTCATAAGTCACCCTCTTCTGTAATACCTGTCATACCCATGTCATTATACACATTTGTGCCCTGATATGTCATAAAAACAAGCGCGCGCACACACACAAATCTAGCTGAGATATTTTTACTTCCTGAGTTCTACGCTATCTTTAAAGACAAAAACACAACCGATCTGATCCATGCCCATGCCTGATGCGGAGACTAAGGTTAGTGGGATGTTATTATTTTTTAGTTGCAGCCACATTGTGTTAAGGAAACCTTATAAATTCAAAATGTATTATAAAGTGCACTGTATTACAATTGTTATCAAAATATCCCGAGGTCTGGGTTTAGCCCTGAATATCCTCTTAACCTAGAACCACCCGTGGCAGACTGTACTATTGTTCCTTAATTGAAATGCAACATATTTTGTTATATGAGTCAATACAGTGCACCACTAATTGTGAGTTTGGTCCGCCATCAACATTCATAAACACAATCCATACCGACGCATGGAAGTTACAAGAATGAGATTAATTTCCCATTTCTTACTCCTTTTCTTGCGGAAAGAAGTAATTATTAGTAGTATTATTTTAAAAAACGCATTCACTGTTATTCCTTTGGCATTTGTATTCAACCTCCATGCAATATAATACGGCAGCAAATAACCTCATCATTAAATCCATATCAGCCATAAGCATGCTTCATTGTTTAGAGACAGTTTATTTATTTATTTCCCCCACACACAATAATGGAACTTCTGGTAGATAATGCGTCTGTTTGAAGAAAAGACCAGTGAGTGTCAAGCTGAATGTAATGATTTCATAAATGTAAATTCAAGCAAGATTATACTTCCCCACATTAGTTACCAGCGTTTGGCCCTTAGTTACGAAATTAGTTATTCATGAGTGAAACCTTTAGAAAAGGTGACAGGAATGAATTATTAATAGCCAATAGGTCCAGACCAGGACAATATATCTCCTGCTTCCCCTCTGCCCCATTATTAATTAGTCATTTAAGTGTCATAAATAAGCAATATGAATGGAGAGTGCGGGAGTTGCATGATTACATACTAATTACCCAATCAGATGTGTGCTAATTAATTTCTCAACTCACGTGCGTATGGATCGGTGTACAGTAAATCATGATCAGATTGAGTAGTCTCATTTAGCAAGGCGTTTGACTATAGAAACAGTCTGTGGCCAGTTTAGAAAGAGACCGCCTGACTAACATGTAAAGCGACCTAGCATATTGTATCCTGGTTAGGGATAAGCACCCTGAAACAAAACATGCCAGATTAATTTAGCAAACACTTTTATTCAAAGTGGGGAAAAAAACAAGGAATGCTTTTTGTATAAGTAATTTTTCCTCAACAGACAGGATATATAATGTGCTGTATATTAAATAAAGCGAAGTTCCTGGTACCTTATATGACTTCTGCAGATCAATAAAAACCTGCGCACGCAAAAATAAGGAGTATTTCTGACCCCTGCCGAATGTCTAGAAGCCCAGACAGAACATAACGTCTGACACATAGTGCAGGTAAAATGGTGGTGTATGTCAGATGGATGGCTGAACTGATGTCAGGGCAGGACTTCCTGCTGGGGAGATGGGCGGCAATAAATATACGCCAGAGCGAGACAGAGACAGAAGGAGAGATGCAGTGTTCAAAATGGCATACTATACAACTATTCCTGCAGAATGTAGTAATTGTGTATTTGCACTGTAGGAAATACTGTATCCCACAATGCAATGCCTTTGACTTGACCTTCAATTTCCAATATGATCAATAAACTAGAAGTAACATATTTTGTTGATCCTGTAACAACATCCCTGTCTGAAATGTTAGTCCTACACATATCCCTACCACTAAACCTAACCCTACCCACCAATTTATCCCAAAAATCAGAGGGAAATGATAGGTAAATAACACTGATGTACAATCCTCTAACCCTCAACCTGTTCTCATTGGCAATATGTTCCTGTGGCAACATTTTTGCAAACCCCAAAATACAGTAGAGATCAAGATTGGATAACAACATACAATTTCCTAAATTTCAAGGTCACTGCCAGTACTTTTTTTAAATTATCCTAACATGAGCAGAAGGGCAGTTTGTTAAGCATATTTCACAAGTTAAATATATTCTGAAGTACAGTTTATACAACTTAAATAAGACAATTGAAAAATAACGCTGGTCAAACTTAGAGAACACTTTCCGATACCTTCAAGCTTTGGGTGTTAATCTGGCACTTGGTGCTAGTTTCCGTAATAATCTGGCAAACCCTATTTAACTTGAAGCAAACTTTTCAATTTTCACAGACTTTGCAAGATGGCAAGCCACTCTAAGGTGACTGAAACCCTACGACACCAGGTTGTCCAGATGAAGGCCAAAGGGATGAGCCTTTCAGCTATTGCAAAAGAACTTGGGCATTTCAAATCTGTCATTTCTAAAATATTGAAGCTTTACAAAGACACTAATTCATTCAAGTACCCAAAAAGGTACGCAAGACCAATGCACGAGAGGACAGGACAATGCAGAGACTTTCAATGTGGAATCGGTTCAACACTGCAGCTGGAATTACTCGGCAGTTCAGAGCTGAACACAGTAAGGATCTGTCTCGCCATACAGTGTCTTTTCATTTAAGAGAATTCAGACTGAAAGCTCACTCTGCAGTGACCAAGCTTCTCATCAGCAGAAAGAATCAAAAGGCTAGAGACTAACCTTTGCTGAGGAGCATGTTGTGTGAACAGAGGAGAACTGGTCCAAAGTTCATTTTAGTGATGAATGCAAGTTTAATTTATTTGTGTCTGAAACATTATGTTCGGCATCAAACTGGGGAAAGATTGAACCCAAAGTGCCCAAAGAAGTCAGTGAAAGATGGAGGAGGAAGTGGCATGGTTTTGGGATGTTTCTGCTGCAGGAGTTGGGCCTACTCAACTATGAATACAGCTACATGGCAGGACCTCAGAACCTGTTTATCCTAACCTCCTTCGGCAACATGTGGTTCCTTCACTGCGAGCATCTCCCAATCAGCCTGCAATTTTTATGCAAGACAATGCCTCCTATCACACTGCAAAACGGGTAAAGCAGTTCCTTGAATGTGAGAACATTGAAATAATGAAATGGCCAGCCCAGAGTCTGATCTAAACCCCATTGAAAATCAATGTAAAATCATTGGCGACAAAGTTATGGCTAAGAAACCCACTACAGTTACCGAACTGTGGAAGAGACTGGAAGAAGAGTGGACCGAGATCACAGCAGAGCAGTGTGAGTATCTAGTGATGTCCTGTGGCCACAGATGTGCTGAGCTCATTCAAAGCAAGGGCCTCTATACTTCCTACTCATTTTTGACTGCTGTAAGCATCACGTTTTAGTTGTAATTTTTTTTTTTTTTTTTTTTTTTTTTTTTTTTTGTGTGCTGCATTGGTTATTGTTCTCCAATTTTGATCACAGTGTTTTTGACAAAATAAAGATTTTTGTTGAAGTATGCATGCTAGCAGAACAATGGTATACCCACAGCTAATCATCCTTCAAACTTCAAGCAATTAATATCAACAATATTTCTGAAAAAAATCTAATGTTTCTAAATTGTTCTCTAATTTTGATCTCCACTATATGTACATATCACTGCAGTTTCCATCAGGAATGAACACTAGAGGCAGTAAAACAGCAAGCATTTTTATTGTTTTTTTGTTTTTGTTTTGTTTTTTACCATAGTCCATGATTAGTACATTTAGTTTGCGTCACTTAACCAGCTCCATATGTTTGGCTCTTCTGACATACCAGGCTTGCTCAATAGCTCAGCTGGTACAGATTTGTACTTGCAATGCTGAAAGCTTGGGTACAAATCCTGTGAAAAATTAGTGATGATAAAAGAGCTCAAAGAAAAGTTCAAAATGCAAGCTAAAATGACATGGATACAATATTATTTGTGGCTCATTTGACATCAAAATGTAGCACTATCAGGGAGGTTTAGGGTTTGGTGTGGATGTACATTAAAAAACCAATGTAACAAAACATGCCAGATTCACGCACATCTGATCTGGAAAAAAACCCTTTTAGAGCCGCCCCTCTGGATATTTCACTTTGAAACTGTCGCAATATGTCGTATTTGAACATATTTTGGGGTAAACGGGTACATTTTTACAATGAGACATTCATCCCTCAAATCTGATTGGTTGAAACAACGTAGGAAAGTTTCTACATATGTGCATTTACAGATATTCGATGGCTAAAATTGGA
The DNA here is from genome assembly GCF_024679245.1 of Pseudorasbora parva. Taxonomy (NCBI): domain Eukaryota; kingdom Metazoa; phylum Chordata; class Actinopteri; order Cypriniformes; family Gobionidae; genus Pseudorasbora; species Pseudorasbora parva. The sequence goes on from NC_090173.1 coordinate 15,049,001, forward strand.
TATATGGCGCTTTTAAAACCATATCAGTGGGCAGTAGATTATTTGTCAATACTTGGTTGCTCCTGATCTCCATCATCTCCATCACTCCTACATTTGAGCTTTGAATAATAGTCCTTTCATTTCATCATTGCATCTAGCAACTCTCCATTGGCTTGATTACTGGAAAAAAAAAAAACCTTAGTCAATCACATCGTGTGTAGAGTCGGTGGGCGGGCTTAACATAATTACGGCAAGAGTTGTGACAGTTTGCATGCTACTTGTAAACAAAGAATCTGGCAAACGGCGGCCTTTCGAATCGGCTTTGGCCGCGACTCTGGAAGACTTGAAGTCCGGGCCGGCCCCCAAAATAGGCATATGCTAGGGGTGCCACTCCCCAATAGGTGCGCCCAAAATTAGTGATTTTTCCAGTTTTATTACGGGTACTATTTTATTCATATTAATTTGAAAAAAAAAACACTTAACTAAGTCCCTGACTCTTTCCGTCCCGCAGTAATCTTCCCCCACCCAGCGAGTGCTAGTGTGTCAGATATAGTAGAACGTGCGATCAGTTTAATGTTGGTCATTTGTTGTGTTGCGTCGCCTCTCGCTGCATCTAATGTAGACAGGATTGCTTTCGTTTTTTAGGTGTGCTTGGTCGGATGGCCGAATTTGCGGTGTCAAAAAGACTCAAGCCCTCTGATGCAGGGAAGCCGAGGGATGAAGGGAAGGGATAAAGGAGGTAAAGTGGTTTGATGAATGAAAAGTTTATCTAATTCCATAGTAGTAAAATACGTATGTTCGATAATTAATTTCAGTTATTTTACCTTAAACTTTATGGAAGCAGCTGTTTTGGGTACGCAGTGTGATTTTATAAAAATCATGTCAGTTTTTTTATAAACACATATCACTTTTTTAATATCCTTATGTTTTTTACTCTACAGTTGTGCAATTTAAAGGGGATATGGCATTTTTTAAATGTATTTTCCAAAATTAGTAATGATATTTATATTCATGTTTATTTAAAATAGCAAAAAAAAAAAAAAAAAAAGTTAAATGCACATATAATATATAAATTAGGGATGTCCCGATCAGGTTTTTTTGCCTTTGAGTCCGAGTCCGAGTCATTTGATTTTGAGTATCTGCCGATACCGAGTCCCGATCCGATACTTCTATAATACATAAAAAAAAGAATAAAGAAGAGCGAAAAAACAAACCAGGATGTTCCTTTTTTTTATTTTATTCACCTTATTTTAACACTCAACAACTCTAACAAACAGAGCACTTCTGTGAGGTAGCTTGAACAATCAAGTAATAAATAACAAATTCTTCACTTTTGGATTTTAGTGCAACATTACAATTTAAAAATTCCTGGACCGGAGTTGCAGATGCAGAACAATTAATTATGTTGGTGTGAAATAAACAGTTATGGAAATTAAATTAAATTAAATAATCTGCTCCCAATAATCCCGAAAAAAGTCTGTTAGTGCCTTAGTGACAATTTCTTCACTCAGAGATGATGTCGATCTCAGCTGTCAATCATGACATCACACAGCCGTTTTTATAGCATCAAATAACTAACTAACTAAACTTATTTAAAAAACGAACACTTGAAATGAAATCATCGTGATGATAACTGCCTACAATGACATAAATTAACTTTGGGGAAAAAATATTTGAAGTGTAATTTGACTGAAGTGTAATTAACAATGCTTTTCAGGTTTTTATAGGTGTAACATTAGTTTTTAGGTAGAAATTGAATAAAGTAGGCTAATCAAATGTAAAATGCATATTTAACTGTTTAAATTAAAGACTAATCCTTACAAAAGCTATTCAATCAAGAGCAGTGGGTGATTTGATTCCTTATCTTTTCTTTGACATTAAACAGACAGCACAGCTACTGCCCCTTTAAGACCTAATGGAAGGCTCTGCGTCGTCTTTCTCGACTGTATAAAGTCCTCTTAAAGTATATTCAGACTATATGTCTGCTTGAATACTCATCAAGATGGACATGTTGACATACTTCTTGTGTGAGTTGGTCCGTTTAACCACAAGACTTGAAAGAGAACTCAATATTTGCGCGCTGAGACGAGTGCGCGCTTTCGGATGATGCACAGAGACAGATCAGCGCGCGCGCTCTCATTCGCGTCTTCTCTACACATGACAGTGAAAATGACTGCTCATATTCAATGACAATACGGCAGCACTCGCATGAATTGAACAAAGTTTACACAGATAGACCGTTTTGCCCACGGTTTTCTTTTATTAGCGCTGTTGTAATGTATCACTGAGGAGCCAGCACGTGTATCAATCTACAGAAACATAGCCGCCTACATAAAGCATTATTTTCAAGTTACAACCTATATTATTGCGTCATCAGATGCTGTGAGATGAACCGCGGTGCAAGTGCTCACTTTGTCTCTCACCCCAGAATATACATATATATCCGAGTCCTGATCGGGATGTAACGTCCGATTCCGATCGAGTCTGAAATCACGTGATCGGGCCCGATTTCCGATCACGTGATCGGATCGGGACATCCCTAATATAAATGTATTAGTTTAATTCATGGTGAAAACATTAATGTGCATAGTTGTGGAAGATTGCTGTCATCCACTGAAAAACAAACACTTTTGCGATCTACTACATCGATGTATCGATTTATATTCCTATGATCCAACTACATCGATCTGTGCTCAGCAAGTTGGCCTTCCGGACGACATATATCGATCTAATATCCTTTTAAAAGGTAATCGATCGATTGTATCGATAATGGGAAATAACGCATTTGATTTAAGCATGTCAGACCATCCATGTTATATGGATGTTTTTTCTTAGCCCTTTTAATGATAAAGGTGTTAAACGTTACTCAGTCTGCCTATATGCTCAGTCTGCCTATATACTTTCCTGTAGCTCAACCAGTAGAGTGTGGTGCTACCAACACCAAGGTCATGGGTTCGATTCCCAGGGAAAGCAAGAACTGACAATAATGTCAAAAATGTGTACCTTGAATGCAATGTAAGTCGCTTTGGATAAAAGCGTCTGCCAAATGCATAAATCTAAAATCTAAATCTAAATATGCGACGTCAGCTGCATGCGCCAGCAGCCGCGCAAAGTAAACAAAGCATAGCGCGACAGGATTTGTCATGACAGCGGATGACAGAGCAGAAGCCAACGAGCGAGAAATTATCAAGCCACCATATTGTGGTCCAGTGTGTGAAAAGCACTTTAGTAAAGACAAAGATGTTCTTAATAAGTCGCTCGCTGTTTGTAGTAGTAGCAGGTTCAGCCACTGCTCATTCAACCTGAAGAAATGTTGATTGCACTTTATTTTTGATATTTATATTATATTTGTATTATTTTATGATGAAAAATAACAGCAAAAGTAGCAGGTAAACCTACTGTTAATTAGACCTGAAGAAATGTTAGGTGCACTTTATTTTTGATATTAATATTGTAATATTTTTATGTTGGAAAAACAAGCAGAAGTAGCAGTAGTAGTAGTATGTTGGTTGCACTTACTGTACTTTTATTGAATGAGAGCAGAAAAGGTTAACTTCCTGTTAATTCATCCTAAACTGTTGGTTGTACTTTATTCAAATAAAATGTGAACACATTTGCCATTAATTGTTTACTTGTTTGTTTATATCCATAATTAATTGATATCTGATTCCCTTAAAAGAAACAACAGGAATCTAGGAAACTTCATCTGCACATATTTATTTTAGTCACACTTATTAAAATTTTTGGCTAAAAAGTTACTGAATCGATTTCAAGTCACTGAATCGTTTTGGATCGTATCGTTCTAAATGAACCAGTATTGTCCTTGAATCGAATCGGCAACCTCAAATAGTGATACGAATCGAATCGTTGTTAAAACGAATCGTTACACCCCTAATATATATATATATATATATATATATATATATATATATATATATATATATATATATATATGCCATGTGTAATATAGAATATAAAAAGTCTGCAAAGTTTTATCGATAAAAGAGCATTACAAATAAAGTTATCGTCTCCTAAAAAAAGGAATAGATAGTGAACTGCCTAAAACAAGTCATCAGCAATTCCAGTCTCACTTCCTGTTATATAATCATGAACACAGTGACGGGTATAATGGACTTGATTCAGGCTACAATTTTTAAAACAACCAACATATAAAACAACAAAATGTATTACCAAAATAAAACACCAGTGTTCCCACAATTTAGACTGAAAACATGTTAGTGCTAAACCTTGATACAAGCGGCATCAACTAAAATCTTGCCTAGGGCAGCAAATTGGACAGGGCCGGCCATGCTTGGAGTTAAGCTTTTCTTTGATAAAAAAGAACAAAGAACGGCACTGAAGTCATTCATATTTGTTTAAACTGTTATGTGTCTTGAAAAAGGCCGTTGTTAACAAGTGGCTAAATGGGACTTCAGAGGCTGTCGTGGAGATTAAACATCATCAGCCGAACAGGTAATCTCAGTCCGCTTTTACAGCCTCATTGTGCTCTTATAAACTAGTCTAACTCAGACGTTCTGGGAAATTGTTTTTGGGAAGAGTTGTCGGAAGCTTAGTGATAGTGACGTTGAAGTTGTGGGATTGTAGTGTAGTTCGTTTAAGGCCTATCTTTAGCTTTTATTTTTACTTCTGGCGACTGCATCTAGGCTTCAAAAAGTTGTGTTCATCTGTGAAAATTATCTTGATGGACAAAGATTTCAAGTATCATAAACTTTTGTTGCTCACAGAGCTTGTTTTTAGCGTTATCCCAAAGCCTATAGGAAATAGTTCCCCATTTCCTATAGGCGTTGGGATAATGCTAAAAGTGGAAATGCTAACTGCCGGTTGGCCTTCAAAGTGACGTCAGACCTGCACCACTCTTACCTGAGCCATAAATGTCAAGTGACTGACCCTTCTAGAGCAGTATGCTAGTATTATAAACATAGTGAGTCTTGAGTCAGAGCAGATGAGAAATTAGAAGAAATAAGGAAAGGATGGGTGCTCTTACTCTAACACTCCAATGCTGATTGAGACTCTCTGATCCAAACACACGCACACACACACACACATATACTCACACACTAATTAAAGGTTAAGCCGATTCCACCACAGTCTGATAGCACTGAGAGACTGAGGATGTACCATTTAAAAAACCCAGTAATTAATGCTGCTCACTCTGCAATCATACGAGAAACGTGGCTGAAAGGCGCCAAAAGACCAAATATACGCTCGAATAAGAATGGTGGTAGATCACGTTTTTTCATTCTCCACTTCAAAAGAGCTGTATTCCATCAATGACACACACCTTTCACAGACAGAGCAAAATTCATCCACACCTCACTTCCTTTGAACCATAAAAACGATCATTATTTCTGTAAATGGAAAAGATATCGAGAGAAAAAAGAAAGAAAAGTTTAATTAATTTTAGAGCTGTAACAGGAAGTACCTGCTTTGGTGACATCCAGTGTGTTGGTAGTAAAAGGTTTGTTTAGCTCTTAAGGTAGTTTACAGGAGGTCAGTAATCCCTCCGCATGCTGCTAGCAGTAAAACACATAACCTCGGCTCATGCTCTACGAAACACGCTATTGGTGCAGAGCTTAAGCTGCCAGCCGCCGAGAAAAAGCTCCAGAGTTTTTTTTTTCTTTCTCCCATCCAGGCGGGTATTTCTCCTGCTCTTCAGTCGTGCTGTTGGACGCCTGTATTTTGGGGATTAGTAGCTTAATCGACCTTGTAATGGGGAGATCAGAGCAGCGTGGAGCCATGGAGAGGAGTTCTCACACACATACTGTATACACACACTTTTCTCGTACAAACACACACACACACACACATATGCACACAATCTACCCCCACCCTGCTGTGTCTCTCTAGTATTTTTTATGTTATTTTGCTCCTAAAGTGCATAAGCGATTCGGACACAGTCGCAGTCTCAGAAGGGGCATGGAGATAAGGTCACCTGGCAAACATTTGTACCCATGTTCACGTCACATCACTTATTGACTATTCACGCATTCAGCCTTTTATTGTAAATCTAATTTGACAAAAAAAAAATTCTGTACAGAAATGTGCACAAGACCCATTGTTGAAATGTCTGTAAACCAGCTCCGCCACTTGTTACACTTACAAAGTTGTAACTTATTAATAAAAACTATTGATGCTGCGTGTGATCAAAGCACTAAAAATGAACAGTTTGTATTACATTATAGGCCCTATTTTAACGATCTAAGCGCATGGTCTTAAGCATCAATAAACAAATCATAGTCTCATCTCCCATTCCCTTTAAAAGTCAGTTGCACTCGCACCATGACGGATTCGCTAATTAGATGACTGCTAGCAGAAAGACTGAACTCTTCTCCAGAGAGGACTCCTATTGTTTTTAATAATTAAAAATATCCGTGTGCTGCAGCACGTTCCTGTGTGTGTAATAAGCAGGGTGTACATGTTTTGTGCACCCGCCTATAGGCACTTATTACTAATGTGCCCTTTAAATAACACAAAAAATGCTGCACTATTGACTTTAGACCAGGTTTTTGCTGGTCAATGGCACAGTCGTTTTCAGTTCCTCAAAATAGTAACACGCCAACAATGCGCCTGAACACACCTCGTTTTCAGACCATAGGCGAACAGATGGGCAAAAGTGCATTTGCTGTTTAAACAACATGGCACTGGACGGGAGATTTATAACTGCGTTGGGCTGAAACTAGCAAAAAAAAAAAAAAACACCTGCGTTGCTCCTGGCACAAAGTTATGTTGTCCTGTGATGTGGGAGTCTGTCTATATTGTGAATAGAACTTACGGAACAGATGCTAAAAGAAAATATGACTCTCTATTTAAGTGAATGAAGAAATTAACCCTTATCCTTTTATTGGATCATTTTGACCCAAAATTATTATTAAAAAATAATAATAATAATTGTTCATCGGAGTGGTACCTCCGATAAGACCCTAGAACTTTTGTCGCACTTGTACCACGAATGCACACCAAAAATGGTATATATATACACCATACTAATACTGTTTGACTCCGTTTCGCCTTCAGAACTGCCTTAATTCTACGTGGCATTGATTCCACAAGGTGCTGAAAGCATTCTTTAGAAATGTTGGCCCATATTGATAGGATAGCATCTTGCAGTTGATGGAGATTTGTGGGATGCACATCCAGGGCACGAAGCTCCCGTTCCACCATATCCCAAAGATGCTCTATTGGGTTGAGATCTGGTGACTGTGGGGGCCATTTTAGTACAGTAAACTCATTGTCATGTTCAAGAAACCAATTTGAAATGATTCGAGCTTTGTGACATGGTGCATTATCCTACTGGAAGTAGTCATCAGAGGATTGGTACATGGTGGTCATAAAGGGATGGACATGGTCAGAAACAATGCTCAGGTAGGCTGTGGCATTTAAACGATGCCCTATTGGCACTAAGGGGCCTAAAGTGTGCCAAGAAAACATCCCCCACACCATTACACCACCACCACCAGCCTGCACAGTGGTAACAAGGCATGACGGATCCATGTTCTCATTCTGTTTACACCAAATTCTGACTCTACCATCCTAATGTCTCAACAGAAATGAAGACTCATCAGACCAGGGAACATTTTTTTTTCAACTGTCCAATTTTAGTGAGCTTGTGCAAATTGTAGCCTCTTTTTCCTATTTGTAGTGTAGATGAGTGGTACCCGGTGGGGTCTTCTGCTGTTGTAGCCCATCCGCCTCAAGGTTGTGTGTGTTGTGGCTTCACAAATGCTTTGCTGCATACCTCGGTTGTAATAAGTGGTTATTTCAGTCAAAGTTGCTCTTCTATCAGTTTGAATCAGTCGGCCCATTCTCCTCTGACCTCTAGTATCATCAAGCTTTTTCGCCCACAGGACTGCCTCATACTGGATGTTTTTCCCTTTTCATACCATTTTTTCTAAACCCTAGAAATTGTTGTGCGTTAAAATCCCAGTAACTGAGCAGATTGTGAAATACTCCGATCTGCCTGTCTGGAACCAACAACCATGTCACGCTCAAAATTCCTTAAATCACCCTGTCATGTGATTGGTTGATTAGATAATTGCATTAATGAGAAATTGAACAGGTGTTTCTTATAATCCTTTAGGTGAGACTATATATACACACACACACACACACACACACACACATGTTGGTCTATGTGGTTTACAGGGACTCTCCATAGGCGTAATGGTTTTTATACCGTACAAACCGTATTTTCTATCCCCTTACACTGCCCCTGCCCCTAAACCTACCCATCACAGGAAACATTCTGCATTTTTACTTTCTCAAAAAAACATCATTTAGTATGATTTTAAGGCCATTTGAATTATGAGGACATTTGATATGTCCTCATAAACCACATTTATAGTGTAATACCAGTGTAATACCCATGTAGTTATACAAATTTGTGTCCTCATAAAACACATAAACAGGCTCACACACACACACACACACACACACACACACACACACACACACACACACACACACACACACACACACACACACACACACACACACACACACACATAAGCCACAAGAGTTTGGAAAAGACACCAAATGGAAGATATTTTGAGCTGAACTAAAAGGATTATTCATGAAATTGTGTTATTTTGAATTTAAGTTAAAAAGAATGTGAGAATGTGCTTACATTACTATTTATTTATTATTTATTAATAAAATCTAGGAATTTAAAGGTAAATTAAATAAAAAATAACAACAACAAAGAATATTATCTTAAGGAAAATCAAATACGTCTTTAGTCACTCTCTCTCGCTGGACAAAAAAAAAAACAATTAAGTATAATGGTAGGGCTTCGAGTCATTTCGACTTGCGAAGGGAAAAAAATTACTGAAACTGGTTTTACAATTGACTATTTTATTCCTGATTTTCCATTTGTCGAAAGTTAATGCAGCCCAAAATCAGAGGCAAATCTGTACTTGTTCGTAAGAGTGTACATTTTCAAAAAGGCTCAGAGAAGTACTGATGTGTCGCAGATGCTCAAAATATATATATAAGGTTAAATATCTAGCCCTGTCTGTGACTCAGAGTCCTGCAGAGCGGGATGTGTTTTGACTGGAAAAGACATCAGCGATGTCAGACAATTGTGTAGTGTGAACAGAACAGTGATCTGACAACTTTGAAAGTTATAGAGTCTGTAGGCAGCATTAGAGATGACAACGTCACTGGGAAACAATGTGTACATCACCAAGACAGAAGACAACACAGTTGTGCTGGCATTTTGGTGTGGATGTGGATGGTAGAAATACAGATAAAAAACTGGATCACATTGCCATATGTCAACAGCAGAAAAGGGTAATCTGGAGATTTCACTTCAACTGAACGGATTTGATATGTGAAAGAGGCTGTTGTATACTGGTGACCGAGTCACAAAGACATGTTTCGCTTTAAATGCTGTGTCCCAGCAATGGATACTGCTGTGTGTGTTCCCACCAGGCTTTTTAAATCGTTAAACCAGCATGAATCAAGCTGCATAACCAGAATGATAGCATAGCTATACTGGTCCAGCAGCTACAACAGCACCAAAGCAGCACAGACCAGCGTGAATTCATTTGGTTAAGTTGGTGTTTTCAGCAGGGTGGTTTTGTTAAGGGCCGATGCCTGGTGAGGGGTCACAGTAATGCACATCTCACTGCTGGGGATTTGGCTAATGCCTGTCAGGGAAACATGGGGATGCATTGTACAGTCATCCTTCTCTCTCTGGGGTGTTAATCCTGTGTTATCTCATATCAGAGATGGTGTAGGGATCGGGTGCATGAGGGATGATAAGATGAACAAACACCGCGGCTCATTAGAGCGAAGACATTGTGTAATCACTGCTCTAATCTCCCATAATCCCAGCATCTACAATCAGACACACTCTCACAGAGGGTTTGCTCCTCCACCTCTTCTGCCCTCTCATTCCATACATAAAGGTCGGCTTTGGCATTAAATTGAAGCCTGAACCAGGCGAGACCCTGTAAACCCAGGTCTTCTGGATTACTAGAAGCTTTCAGACTGGTGTGTTGGTAGCCTGGATGCCAGCCGAACTCAGCCCCGCCCACAAAAGTTTTAGGTCTGGTGTTTCGGTCTGGCCTTGATCCATAGAGGAGTAATTATCTCCAAACAGAAACTGTTCGTACCAACCATCAGGGCGGGCTTTAGATGATGACGGACAGATGATAAACAGTAGAGTAATCATGCACGTCATCAAAGGGGCTTGGATTATATTTGTTCGAATCCTAAATGGAGAGCTTGTTTGTATCTGCATTCACCTTCACAATTTCTCTCAGAAATGATGATCATGTTGGGTAAGTACTCTGTGTATCATTAAATTATTTTATTTTTTTACAACACCGGCAAAGATCGTGTATTCCAGCCTGATTTCAGCGCACGTGCAGACAGCGTTGCCAAGTTTTTACAACAAAACCCGCCAACTACTAGCCCTAAACAATAGCTTCTCGGGGGGTTCTCCGGGGAAAAAATGGCGTTTGGGGGGTAAAATGTGTTATTTTGGCACGGTTGCCTGCTAAAATTCGCACTCATGGGTCTATATATCACATAATAGTCGGACATAGAAAACAACCCGCGGAAAAAAAACGCGGACTTGGCAACACAGTGCAGTTGAACTCTGTTGACATTTGACAACTAACGTTATGCGTCACTTCGTTGCTCTGATTGGTTGTTGGTCTATTCAATTGATGTCTTTCCTGCTACGGTTGAAACATGCCCCATAATCACAGCCCAATGGAGCAGTTTCAGACTCATATTCTGACTAGAATTGAGTATGACCACGTCAGGCTAGTTTGTTGGGGCAAGTTGAGCTAAACAAGTGGTTGCCAATCCTGATCCTGAAGCTTAGTCCCATGGACCATTGGCTAAACGCCTGATGCATATGCCACACTTTTCTAGAAACACTTCAAAAAGTTTTGAAGTTGTCATCGTATTGATTTAATTCTACAGGATGTCCACCAGATGTGTGTGTCGCGTTCTTTAGCGGCCCGTCTGGAAACAAATGCCGTGATGCCAAACGCCAAGAAGAACACAGTCATGTTTACAGCTCTGACAATGAGTGCTTACCAGGATCAACTAAACATTGGATTTTCAAGGTATGTGTAGTTTGCGACTCCATTCTTGTAGTAAACTTCCACAACGGATTCTTGGATGAATAATTTATAGATGCACACCGGTCTGTTGTTGCAGGGACATCATCTTTACATTTTCAAACAAAACTGGTTGGCTGCGTTACATGTCAGTCATACGTCCACTTTGGCGGTCCTTGGCCATTGAAAGCTCAGAAAAAAAGTCTAGACCAGGGGTCCCCAGACTCGGTCCTGGAGGGCCGCTGTCCTGCAGAGTTTAGCTCCAACCCCAATCAAACACACCTGAACAAGCTAATCAATGTCTTAATAGGTCCTATATTAGCTATATTAGACATTGATGAGCTGTTTCAGGTGTGTTTGATTGGGGTTGGAACTAAACTCTGCAAGACAGCGGCCCTCCAGGACCGAGTTTGGGGACCTCTGGTCTAGACCTTTTGCCGTCAGTCTGAAGCTCTGGGTAGCTCAAATCCTGACCTGACCCAGGAGGTCCAAAATCACTTGTAAGCATTCCCGTTTGTCCCAGTTCTTAACTTAGAGCAAGTCACAAAAGTAAATGCCATGTGACTAATCAGTGGAGCATCTGGAAAAGAATGTAATGACAACACTGATTGGTTGATAATGACAGGAACACACACAGTCCCAACTCCCAAGCCCTTAACTGGTGACTCTTCTTTCTGAGAAGTAGTGTCAGTGGGCCTCATTTATCAATATAAATAGAAACGAGTGCAAAAATCATCTTACCACAAGGTTCACATCTTATTCATTAAACTTTCGTATGCTTCCAATCCCATCATACAAATTATCGATAAATGTGGCAGCTAAAATTTTAAACATAACGGCCCTAAAAATTCAAGGGTTAGAAGCCTCATCCCTAGAGTCCCTAGAAATATAACCCGGCCAAGAAGATGACATAATCTCATGAAAGAGAAATTGATCTAAAACCAAAAACACCTGTTAAGGCCTGTTCACACGGGATAATTTTTGCGCGCGGTTAATGCCTTGTGACTAAACAAAGGGCCCCAATGAGTGTGCACACTGATGTGCAAAACACCTGGCGTAAAAGCGTAATAAAAAAAGATTAAAAAACTTCTTGTTTTTGTTTTTCTGACGCGCCGCTTTAAAAACTGGCTGACTAATGAGATTGGCGCTTTTGTTCATGTGCCTGGAGCTGCTGAAGTTAAAGTAAAACACGACTTGGTGGCGCTCAAGCACAAAACGGCCTTGCCGAGTACACATTGATACGACGAAGAAGTAAGTAGACAAAGAAGATGAGCTGCTAATCCCTGTCACTATGACACCGCTGCTTGCCAGTTAGCAAAAAAGTGTTTGAATAGTTTTGGCAAACACGTAAATACTGTCTCTCTTCTTCGTCTGTGTGACAAGTGAGTGTCAGAAGCTTAGTGTCGCTGCACCACCTTGTCTACCGGGAGCGCCATCTACTGAATTTGCAAGTTAACCTGGCGCATCGCCAGTTAAAATTGCTTGAGTGTGAACACTCAAGACGCACCGAAAAATGTCTCAAAAAACGCTGGCGATAAGCGTGTGCGATATCCATCCCGGTGTCTACAGGCGTTCAACCCCGTAATTGAAAACAATTACATTAATTAATATATATATAAATACCAGTAAATATTATAGAAACATTATATAAACACTATAGCTATTTATTTTCCCCACACTTCACAATGAATCCTTGTAATTCAAAATTAGGGAAATTGTATTCAAAATTCGAAATGTAATGGTTTTAATAACAGTACATGAATGAAAAATAAGTAGAGATAAAAATATATATTCAATTATAAAATAAAGAAAACATGAGGGTAACGCTGTAGATTACGGCCCGGAAAGTAGTGCATAATTAAAGTGAATTTACAGCATAACTTTCGGTAATTATAGTGTAACTATAAAGTAAGTGTGTAGGTATATGGGAACAATATGTAATATTTGGAGAATAAAGGGGTAACTATCAGGAAAATGAACTAATTATTTATACTCTACGTATTTTTTAATTAAGGGGTAATTATCTGTGTAGTTACGGGGTAAGTATGAATGTGCAGGCTGTAAATTAAAGCGGTGTTTGTTCCCCTCTTGTTTCGTGTAGTTACGGGGTAAGCATGAATCTGCGGGCTGTAAATTAAAGTGGTGTTTGTTCCCCTCTTGTTTCGTTTAGTTACGGGGTAAGCATGAATCTGCGGGCTGTAAATTAAAGTGGTGTTTGTTCCCCTCTTGTTTCGTTTAGTTACGGGGTAAGCATGAATCTGCGGGCTGTAAATTAAAGTGGTGTTTGTTCCCCTCTTGTTTCGTTTAGTTACGGGGTAAGCATGAATCTGCGGGCTGTAAATTAAAGTGGTGTTTGTTCCTGTAGCAAAGTTCGATAGTATGAGGAAGGAAGAGGACACGGGGGTCGGCTAGACGGTTGATGCTGTTTATTATAACTCAAAACTTTCACTAACACACACTGCGGTGTGGATTCACATAAACACACGATCACTTCCGGGTCGGCACTTCCGGCTTCCGGTAACTCAGTCTCTGTGGGGGTTTGGCATCAACCGTCCGAGCTCTCTCCCTCCCTGGTCTCTGGTTCCGCTGGTGTTTTATCCCGTCTCCGCGCTCATTACTGGAACAAGAGACAGGTGTTATTACTCTGCGTCCAACCCACTCACTTACCGCTCGTCCCGCGGCTCTCTCTCCCGCTGCAGACCTCGCTGAACCACGCCCCCCTTGCCACATACCCCCACCGCCCGACTCAGCTGAAGAGCTAGATACCAACGGGTGATCCGCGCGTTGGTATCCTTCATGCGGTGGAGCCATTGGAGAGGAGCGTGGTCCGAACAGAGAGTGAACTCCCACCACAGGAGGTAATAGCTGAGAGTGAGAACGGCCCATCTGATGGCCAAACACTCCTTCTCTATGGTGCTGTACTTAGCTTCCCTCTTAGAGAGCTTACGGCTAATGTACAGCACCGGCCGCTCTCCCCCCTCCACCTCCTGGGCCAGGACTGCGCCCAGCCCCCTGTCCGACGCGTCAGTCTGCAACAAGAAAGGGAGAGAAAAGTCAGGGGAGTGTAAAAGCGGCCCGCCACATAGAGCAGCCTTCACTTGGGTAAAAGCCTGTTGACACGGCTCCGTCCACTGGACCGTATCTGGTAGCCCCTTTCTAGTAAGATCAGTCAAAGGGCTGGTGAGGTCCGAATAATTTGGTATAAACCGTCTATAATATCCCGCCAGCCCCAAGAACTGTCTTACCTCCTTTTTGGTCTTGGGCCTCGGACAGGTTGCAATTACGGCAGTCTTATCAATTTGGGGACGCACCTGACCATGACCCAAGTGGAAGCCCAGATACCTTACTTCCACCCGCCCAATCGCACACTTCTTCGGATTGGCCGTGAGCCCCGCTCCCCTCAGCGACCTCAGGACCGCCCTCACATGCTGCATATGCCGCTGCCAATCGTGACTATAAATCACTATGTCATCCAGGTACGCAGCAGCATATGCAGCATGGGGACGCAAAATCCTATCCATGAGTCGCTGGAAGGTCGCGGGCGCCCCGAACAAGCCGAAAGGAAGCGTGACAAATTGGTGTAATCCAAACGGCGTGGTGAAAGCTGTCTTTTCTTTGGACAATGGAGACAAGGGGATCTGCTAATAGCCCTTTGTTAAGTCCAGTGTCGAATAAAATCGAGCCGTGCCTAACCGATCAAGCAACTCGTCAACCCGCGGCATTGGATACGCGTCGAATTTCGACACAGCGTTCACCTTGCGGTAGTCCACACAGAACCTGACCGAGCCGTCTGTTTTGGGGACCAAAACTATCGGGCTCGCCCAGTCACTGTTGGACTCCTCGATTACTCCCATGTCGAGCATTGCGCCTAATTCTTCCTGAACTACTTTTTTCTTGTGTTCAGGCAAGCGATACGGCCGGCTGCGAACTACCACGCCCGGCTCGATCTCGATATGGTGCTGAATCAAGTCGGTACGTCCCGGTAGGGGCGAGAACACGTCAGCGAACTCCGCCTGCAATTTCGATAAATCAGTGAGTTGTAACGGTGAGAGGTGATCTCCCCCCGGGGCCAGCGCGACTGTTTGCGCTTTAATGCTCGCCTCTGGCCCGAGATCATCCTCTCCCCCGATCACCGTTGCCAACAACACTGATTCCACCTCATTCCATTTTTTTAGCAGGTTGAGGTGGTATATTTGACGTGCCCCGTTCCTATCGGATCGTATCACTTCATAATCGAGCTCTCCTATCTGTCGTGCGACCTCAAACGGCCCCTGCCACTTTGACATTAATTTTGAGCTCGACGTCGGGAGTAGAACGAGCACTTTCTCTCCCGGTGTGAATTTGCGTAGTTTTGTACCCCTGTTATATGACCGGCTCTGGCGGTCCTGGGCTTGCAACAAATTCTCCCTAGATAGCCGCCCCAAGGTGTGGAGTTTTGTTCGCAAGTCCATGACGTACTGAATTTCGTTTTTGGCCGAAGAGGGTCCCTCCTCCCAAGTTTCTCGTAGGACGTCCAGCACCCCCCGTGGCTGCCGACTGTAGAGAAGCTCGAAGGGGGAAAACCCCGTGGAGGCTTGCGGGACCTCTCGCACAGCAAATAAGAGGGGTTCTAACCACCGATCCCAATTTTTGTTTACCCTCTTGTTACACTCTTGAGGGGTGTTTGTTCCCCTCTTGTTTCATGTAGTTATGGGGTAAGTATGAATGTGCGGGCTGTAAATTAAAGTGGTGTTTGTTCCCCTCTTGTTTCCTGTAGTAACGGAGTAAGTACAATAAAAAAACAAATACAATCGGATATCACTCGGAAACCTTTATTTAAAAAATGAAGAATTTTTTTTTTAAACCAGATTTACAACACATTCATTTATCTTGCTTAGCTTCATCCTCCTCTTGTTCCTCTTCTTTTTCGTCCTTGCCACAGATGAATCTTAAGAAGGAATCCCACGTCTTTAGCTAGTATTGTGTAACTGTTACACTGAAAATACAGTGCGCGCAGAAATATCCTCATCGTTTTTCCGTCTTTTACCCTCATGCCACAGATGTGTGCGACTTTATTTCTTCAGATGAACCCAGAAAAATAAATAATCTCTGCTAAAGAAAACTCATTTGGGTTTCTAAGAGTTAAAGCATCAAACAGCACATACAGCAATAACTACAGTAATCCATACGATACCAATGGATGAATCAATGTCTTCTAAAGTAAAACGATATATTTGTGCGAAAAAATAACAATATTTGATATTTTTTTTAAACTGTAGACTATATCGCTTCCGACCAGCAGTCATCTGTGTGCGAGGGTTGATTTCACGCTTGATGAAGTGTGACATGCGCGCGCCGAAAAACTGGTCATGCGTTGTCAGATGCTGTCGTTTTTTTTTTTTTATGCTCACAACAGTATACAAACAATAACATTATGATAATGGCAATTAGAAAGAAACAAGACTAAAAGACAAGAGACACCAGTTCTCGCGTGTGTTTCAGATGAAACGTGCATGAGAACGTCATGAAAGCTTGAAGCGTCTCATGCACGCGCTGGTAACAGCTGATCGGATACGAAACGATTACTAAATTATGACAGCATTTCTTGGTGTATTACTTTTTCTTTTAATAAATAATAATAATACAACATTTCAAAAGACATTCCTCTTAACATCCATCAATGGAAATGACGAAAATGAAGAAGATGAACAAGAAAAGAAAAGAAAGAGAAAGGGACAATTCTGTCAGGACGTTATCATTTGGAAACTTTATTAAAAATAAGAAGAGGACGTGTTATAAATCTGTTTTGAATTAAGTTGTTTTTCAAATAAATATTTCTGAGTGATATCAGATTGTATTTGTGTTTTTATTGTACTTACCCCGTAACTACATGAAACAAGAGGGGAACAAACACCACTTTAATTTACAGCCCGCACATTCATACTTACCCAGTAACTACATGAAACAAGAGGGGAACAAACACCACTTTAATTTACAGCCCGCACATTCGTACTTACCCCGTAACTACATGAAACGAGGGGAACAAACACCACTTTAATTTACAGCCCGCATATTCATACTTACCCCGTAACTACACGAAACAAGAGGGGAACAAACACCACTTTAATTTAAAGCCTGCACATACTTACCCTATAACTACACGGATAATTACCCCTTAATTAAAAAATACTAACAGTATAAATAATTAATTTTCCTGATAGTACCCTTTTATTCCCTGAATATTACATATTGTTCCCATATACCTACAAGTACTTACTTTATAGTGACACTATAATTACCGAAAGTTAGGTTGCTAAACTATTATTCATTATGTAAACAAAGGTTTGCATCTTGTTGCATCCTTCACATGTGTAAAAAATCTGTTTGGTTGGGCGCTGGGCATGCTGATTTTTGCAGCGGATCATTTCATTTGAGCAGTGTAACTTTTATGTTTGGTTGACTGCATATTAGTTTGATGAATGGCTGAAATGTCAAGTTAGCAATGCTAGATCTGAAATGTTGAGTGTGACTTTTTGTTGTGCGTCCTTTTCATAAATGAGGCCCAGTGTGTGTGGCCTGGCAGTTCCAACATGATTTGAAAGCTGGACCTCTAGTGGCTTGATTAAAATCTGGGACAACAGAGGCCCAACATCCAGGCCTAACATGGACCTGCAAGGACATGAACCTGTCTCAACTCCCTCCTCTATATGCTTCCGTCAGGAGCCTGCGTGCAGTATGGCAATCCAGGGGATGGGGTGGTTGCTTTGTGAGTCAAGAAGGAGATGTTAAAAATAGCAGACGGTATAACTTCATTCTTCACACTGGAAATGCACCTGTGCATTCTTTGTCCACTGGTTATAACCTGCACATTTTTTCTAACGTACTGTAACAGGACTTCGAGGTATTCCATGAACACCGAAAATTAGCTTGCTGAGCCACATATACATACGGCATTTCTTTCACATGTCTCTCATCTTTCACTCTCAGTGCCCTCTTCAAGTCTTTCTGCTGCCTGTCTCGTTTTCTACACTCCCTCCTTATGCTCTTCTCATCCTGCACTCCCTCTCTTTATCAATGTGTCTCTTTCTCTCTTCCGTGTATGCCGATTTCTTTCTTTTCCCCCCTTCTCTAAACTAATAACAGAAAGCGTGCTCATGGGCAACCCAGTGGAAAAAAAATCAATACTCTCTCATACAAAATCAAGATTTCTTTTATCCTGCCACTTTTGTTGCTTTTCTTTCTTTCTCTTTCTGTTGCCGCCGCTCCTGTGAGCTCTCCTACGCTGGTCTTTAGAGTGCCGTGGAACACTGTCGTGGATTTTTACGAGGTGCTCTTTCACTGGTATTTGATCGATTGAAAAATAATCAGATCTTTTCCCCTGATGTATCTCATCTGAGCACTGAGCCTGACCTCTCGGCTCTTCAAGTAGTTTTTCATGGCCGGGCAAGTACACGTGAAGTGTTGGCGGGGGTGTTAGGCAGGCCGGCCTTCTCTCCGAGCCGCCCCATCTTACAAACTCAAGTCTATTACTCCAACCCAGAGCCAGAGTGAAGAGAGACAGGTCAGATTCTAGCCTCACACACTCTTCAAAGAGAAAGACAGACAGAGACAGCAATGACATGTTGAGCAGGAGTGGTGGACTTCTGAGATGAGAAAACAAAGACAGCTCTCTGCGCTCTAAATTCATATTCAAGTTCCATTTCACTTTACATGGTTTGTAGGTTAACCCCTACGGGTCTGCACAGATTTGGGCCCTTTAAAAGTCTTGACCTACTTTGACATTTGTGCTTTTTTCAGTTGCTTATAAGCATGGCAAAAGAGTCATTACACTGTATTCAGGACAAACTGGGCTACCATAATAGGTAAGCAACATGTACACTCACCTAAAGGATTATTAGGAACACCTGTCAATTTCTCATTAATGCAATTATCTAATCAACCAATCACATGGCAGTTGCTTCAATGGATTTAGGGGTGTGGTCCTGGTCAAGACAGGAGAAGAATCTCCCGAACTCCCAACTTAATGTCAGAACGGGAAAGAAAGGTGATTTAAGCAATTTTGAGCGTGGCATGGTTGTTGGTGCCAGACGGGCCGGTCTGAGTATTTCACAATCTGCTCAGTTCCTGGGATTTTCACACACAACCATCTCTAGGGTTTACAAAGAATGGTGTGAAAAGGGAAAAACATCCAGGGTGTGGCAGTCCTGTGGGCGGAAAAGCCTTGTTGATGCTAGAGGTCAGAGGAGAATGGGCCGACTGATTCAAGCTGATAGAAGAGCAACTTTGACTGAAATAACCACTCGTTACAACTGAGGTATGCAGTGAAGCATTTGTTAAGCCACAACACGCACAACCTTGAGGCGGATGGGCTACAACAGCACCGGGTACCACTCATCTCCACTACAAATAGGAAAAAGAGGCTACAATTTGCACAAGCTCACCAAAATTGGACAGTTGAAGACTGGAAAAATGTTGCCTGGTCTGATGAGTCTCGATTTCTGTTGAGACATTCAGATGGTAGAGTCAGAATTTGGCGCAAACAGAAGGAGAGCATGGATCCATCATGCCTTGTTACCACTGTGCAGGCTGGTGGTGGTGGTGTAATGGTGTGGGGGATGTTTTCTTGGCACATTTTAGGCCCCTTAGTGCCAAATGGAGATTGTTTAAATGCCACGGACTCCCTGAGCATTGTTTCTGACCATGTCCATCCCTTTATGACCACCATGTACCAATCCTCTTATGGCTACTTCCAGCAGGATAATGCACCATGTCACAAAGCTCAAATCATTTCAAATTGGTTTCTTGAACATGACAATGAGTTCACTGTACTAAAATGGCCGCCACAGTCTCCAGATCTCAACCCAATAGAGCATCTTTGGGATGTGGTGGAACGGGAGCTTCGTGCCCTGGATGTGCATCCCACAAATCTCCATCAACTGCAAGATGCTATCCTATCAATATGGGCATCCTATCAAACATTTCTAAAGAACGCTTTCAGCACCGTGTTGAATCAATGCCACGTAGAATTAAGGCAGTTCTGGAGGCAAAAGGGGGTCAAACACAGTATTAGTATGGTGTTCCTAATAATCCTTTAGGTGAGTGTATGTACATGCTTGTATTTTTGAGAGACACTGAAATAAGGCCCCAAAATACACAATAGATATGCGTCCACAAGACCTTTGACTAATGGGTGTTGTTGCCTAGAATTTTTCAAACTGATGTGAGAATCATTGTGCCTGCTCATTCACATAAAATAATATATTTATTTACATTTTGTAAGACACTTTTTATTTACAAAGGCCGTATGCAAAGAGTCATAAATAAATCATTAATAATGCTGTGAATCTCACCTGACAGAACAAAAGGACCGCATAATGAGCCGCATAATGAATGAGCCTTTGAATCAAGTATGTGACTGAGAGGGGAAATCTTTATGAAATGTACTAAATAAATGTTTTTATGCATTTTAATTAGAATACAGTTAACATTATAAATTGAGAGCCGAAGGCATGTTACAAAGGCCAAATATATTTGAAATTATCAAAAGATTTGACTACTATTTGTCTAAAATCTCATATTGTGACATTGAACACATTTTAGTATTTAAGTAAATACATAATAACTAAATAATTGGTAATGATGAAAGTTACATGGCCTTTGGAACGGTAATAATTTACAGAAACAAAAAATGGTTCTTATTCACATTCGGTTTCATTTTTAAAACAACAAGAGTGGTTGAAATCAACCAAAAATCATTACTGTGTTGTGCTGTGCTTAAGGTCTGTGAGACTCAAATCAGTGTTGAAACAACAAAACTTTAAAAAAAATCCTTAGAACAAGTTTTGTTATAATCTGGAATATTTTATAAAATTGGGGACAAATATAATTACTTTGACTGAATTGATGCTGCCTCTGCTACATCTGATTAGTTGAAACAAACTTATTATATAGTAAATAAAGGCAGTAAATGGCATTTCTTTGGCAAATATTCCCTTCACATATATACTACAATAATTATTAAAGGTACAATATGTACGTTTTTAACGTACAATTTGTACGTTAATTTACGTTTTGAAAGTTTGACATTTTCTAAACAATGACAAAGGCGAAGCTTGATGCTATGAAGGAGAGTGGAACTGTGGGAGATGTAATTTTCCCCATCCAAAGATGAGGTAATTAATTTGTTTTTGAATTAACTGTACGTTATTGGGAAACCCCTTCAAAACGTTGATTTCAGTTGTTCCAATCACTTCCATGGCCACAGGTGTATAAAATCAAGCGCTAGGCATGTAGAGGCTTCTACAAACATTTGTGAAAGAATGGGTCGCTCTAAGGAGCTCATTGAGCTCAAGCGTGTTACCGTGATGGGTTGACACCTGTGTAGGGCTGTCCTCGACTAAGGATTTAGACAATCGAATCAGAATTGTCGAATCTCTCTATGGTCAACTGATAGTCGAATCATCTATGTGTGTGTGAATGGGTTGGGAGGGGCAGGACACTAGTCAGCAGGAGGGTAAAACTATTTTTATTTTCCTTCACACACTGCACACAGCAACAACTTTTAATAAAGCGACCAAAACTGCCTGCAACTGACAGACGAACTGACAATGGCTTTCTTATTTAGGTTTAAATAGCCTAAAAGGTAATGTGGTGGAGAAACATTTATAAACCGTTTTCTCATAACATGTTAAAGCCGCGATCGAAATACAGAACATCACACAAATATATAAAAGAACATTTTGATAAATAAACCTAAAAAAAAAACCTGCCTAGAGAGGAAAAGAACACTTTGAGTGCGTTTACATGCATGTTCGTAAGCCGATTGTGCCTGAAGGGGGTGAAGAACGTGAAGCTCAGCCCCACGCCTCAGGATCTCATACCGCCACCTGACGCGCACATACACGCGAGCTCAATTTTGAATTGACTGACAAATGAGCTGCACGAAAGCGCTCTGTGGTGCAGCAGGATTTTAAACAACTTCCTGTGTGGCCGCGGACAGGCGCTGAATGCTGCCGCCGGTGTGTGTACACTCATTGAAAGTGTTCTAATTTTAAAGGCGCGGTGCGAAGCTCAGCGCCCTTAAAGAGGTCGCACACCGATGCTCAGCTCGGCTCAGACACGTCTTTAAAATATTGAGCACCCCCATATTGCCAAAATGGTACGATCCTCCTTTCATAACACCCGCGAAGATTCGACCGTGAGATTGGTGGTCGAATCAGGCTCCGCATATCGATGCATCGAATCTTCGACTATTCGGGGTCACCCCTACACCTGTGCAATAAGTCCATTCATTACATTTCCTCACTACTAAATATTCCACGGTCAACTGATAGTGGTATTATAACAAAGTGGAAGCAATTGGGAACAACAACTCAGCAACGAAGTGGAAGGCCACGTGAAATCACAGATCAGGGTCAGCACATGTTGAGGCGCACAGTGCATAGAGAGCTTCATGGAATGGATTTTCATGGCTGAGCAGCTGTATCCACGCCAATGGAGAGACGAATCACACTTCTCTGTCTGGCAATCCACTGGACGAGTCTGGGTTTGGTGGTTGCCAGGAGAACAGTTACTTGCCTGTATTGTGCCAAATGTAACATTATGGTGTGGGGTTGTTTTTCAGTGGTTGGGCTTGGCCTCTTAGTTCCAGTGAAATGAACTCTTAAAGCTTCAGCATACCAAGATATTTTGGACAATTTCATTTTCCCAACTTTGTGGGAACAGTTTCGGGAAGGTGCCTTCCTGTTCCAACATGGTCCAACAGCGCACAAAGCAAGGTCCATAAAGACATGGATGAGTGAGTTTGGTGTGGAGGAACTTGACCGGCCGGCACAGAGTCCTGACCTCAACCCGATAGATCACCTTTGGGATGCATTAGAGCTGAGACTGTGAGCCAGACCTTTTCGCCCAACATCAGTGCCTGACCTCACAAATGTGGGTTTAGAAGAATGGTCAAAATTCCCATAAACACACTGGGCCAACTCCATAATAAACCATACAGAGTAAGAATTGGAATGTCATAAAAGTTAATGTGCATGTTGTCTCAAAACTTTCGGCAATATAGTGTAACTTTAATGAGTTGTACACAACTTAGTTTCATTTTCAGCTATTTTTTTTTGTACTGTATTTGCTGGTCCAATAGTTTTGAGAAGGCACAGTTTCTCCTGCTTCATCAGGGAAACGCCACTGGTTTCAGGGTGCAGTTTGGCGGTCTGTGTAGGTCTAATGGGACGCTGTAGTATTACTGTCAGATGGCGCAGATGGACAACAGAGGGAGAAAAGGCACTCGTAGATGACAGAGAAAATGGGAAAAGAAGGGAGGGAGGGTGGAGAGCGTGTTCTCTCACTTGCCGATGTGATTACACGCTGGCAGAACAGGGGCGAGGAAATGAGGATCGGACTTCCAGAGATGGATATAATGTGCTATTTTTTTTTTTTTTTTGGTCTGTTTCTAAAAGCACTGGTGATGCCACAATCCCTCTGTCATGCCAATAATGCCCATCTGAAATGGAATTAATCGACAGAGACAGGCAAAGAGAGAGAGAGAGAGAGAGAGAGAGAGAGAGAGAGAGAGAGAGAGAGAGAGAGAGAGAGAGAGAGAGAGAGAGAGAGAGAGAGAGAGAGGAGGGGAGGGAGGGGTGTTCTGAAAAGCTCATTATAAGCAAGGCTCTCTTTTTTTCATACATCGCTCATTTTGTCTCAGCAGTTTGTTTTATTTATTTGAAGTTAGTGGCTTAATGAGATCCCAGAGGCCCAGAGCTGAGGCTGGGAGAGAGTGAGAGAGAAGGAAGAAGAATGGAAAGACTGGGAAATGGAGAGGAAAATGGAAAAAAAGAAGTATATGTTCAAAAAAGAAGGATTGGACGGAGGTTGAAATATAAAGATGTGGAAAAGAGAGCAGGAAAAAAGCCATTGAGGTGTAGACTGGTAATACCTATCAAGAACATGCTCGGGTCAAATCAAAAGACAGAAACTATCTTTTCCTTCTATAAAATATAAAATATAAGCCTATTTTTAGGAACCATGTTAATTAAGCATATTTCCCTATTGAAAACAGTGTACACTATATTGCCAAGGGTTTTGGGACATCTTCCTTTACATGCAGGTGAACTTCAATGACATCCCATTCCTAATCTGTATGGTTTAATATAGAGTTGGCCCACCCTTAGCAGCTATAGCAGCTTCAACTCTTCTGGCAAGGGGTCACCGGCTTGGGCCCGTCGTCGCTGCTCGCAGCTATAATATATGATTGTGTTTCGGTAGTGACAAATGTGGGGAGCATGAAAATATTCCAGCATTTTCTGAAAATACAGTATGCGAATTAACTGCACAATTACAAGAAATGTCCACCTTGGATATTATACAATTTGCATACATGCACAATTTGTGGGAGAAAAAAAATACAAAATTTCAAGATGTTTCCAACTCTGACTTTGCACCAATTCTGCAGAATGGCCCATATATAGCACGTGGGGAATTAATCTGTTTTAACTTAAGTCAAACAGAGTCTGCTTTAACGTCGCTTTTTTAACTGTAGATGCGTGACAATAGCATTCAATATGACAGACTTTAATTCAACACGAGACGTTTTCTTTCACAAGACACGTTTTCTGCCTCCTTGTGTCTGACTGAATATAATCAGCCCTGATCATTGGCTGTTTTTAAAGTGGTCATATGACGGTCCTAAATAGAACATTGTTTTGTGTATTTGGTTTAATGCTATGGTTTTAGGTTAAAAAAGTATTCATTATTTTACGCATACCGTACGTTATTGCTGCTCCTCTATGACCCGCTGTTTTGAAACACGTCTTTTTTACAAAGCTCATCGTTTTAAAAAGCACAGTGTGCTCTGATTGGTCAGCAATCCAGTGCATTGTGATTGGCCCAAACACCTTAAGCGTGTGATGGAAATGTCACGCTCCTTACCATATTTGGAACCTGGGCTGGACTTTGTTATTTGCCCGGTGGGCTGACGCACTTTGGTAGTGTTTTTCATTGTTTCTTTTTTCTTTTTTACCACTGACAACATGCAGCAACAGCGGCCCATTGGTTTGTCTTCTGAATTGACAAGCCGAAGTGAGAGAGAGCTCCCCTCCATATTATGCGCTATTTTTCTATTTAATTATTTATTAGTAGAGCGCATGGAACTGCAAAAGGTCAATATCCGCACAGCGCAGCCGCTGAAGAACGTACGCTGCATTTAAATGCTGCTCTATATGGCACTTTGACTCCGAATTTTGTTTTATACAATCGAATGATATGAAAACATTACAGGTTCTGAATCAGCTGAAAACAGCCGCGAGCATGTATTCATGACGAGGTAAAGTGGAAAACGGCAACACACACAAACGTCTCACTTTAGCACAACCACAATTTACATAGCAGCTAACAGCGCAGAAATATTGGAAGAAACATTTATTAAAAATGTTGCTATATTACTTTTATATATTACTTAAATTAATATTGCAGAATATAAATCACTTTTATAGAGGCTGTTTTCGTATTTTCTACAAGTGTTTACATTTTTTTTAACTCACAAATATAGTTTATTATATATGTTTTATATAGTTTTAGAAACCATATAGCCATATAATGAGGAGCAAGGTTTTTACAGTCTATGTTTTTTACCCTGTGACTACTTTTTTCCTCTTTAAAGGTTTTATGAACTTTTTTTAATAGATTTAATGAAATGTAATGAAAAGATAGATATCAGTGTCTAACTTAAATGATGTGTTAACTCTTGAAAAATATGATTGTTCAACCCAAAAATGTGATCATTTACTCACCCGAATGTCATTCCTAACCTAAATGAATTTATTTCTGTGTAGCATAAAATAAAATAATTTGAGTCTGTTTTTTTGTTCATACAATATTCAAATTGTAGCCTAACCAAAATGGCTTGGTTGCCAACATTCTTCAAAACCTCTTATTTTGTGTTTCACAGAAGTCATACAGGTTTGGTTTGACACGAGAGTGAATAAATGATGACAGCATTTAAAAGAAGTAAATTTACTTTACTGCATCCTAGCCCAAAATCATCAGTGCTTTACTGCCAAGGGCATTTCTGTGTGACAAAAAAAAGCAATATTAAGTTTATCTGCATTTGCAGCAAATTCGATAATATCTATCATTATTTGTCCTTGTCCTAGTTTTATTTATATACTACAATTTAAGGCCCCAACCCCAGCAAAAACATTTACGGGGGAACTCATGGGCCGGATGTGCTGGGTATGCCAGAGCCGAATTTTAGCCCCAGTCCAGCCCTGTTTGGAACATCAGCTCCCAAAGCAATATTGACATTGTGATGCTGTGTCCCAGAAAGACGAAACAAAGGCGATATTACCCATTATAAACAAAGCATTTGTTCCATCCATTGGAGACATAATTACTGATTATAATGACGTATACTGTCTTTTTTATGCATCGTGTCGTAACGCTATGTAAACATAAACATATCTCATAAACTCTAACTGTAACTTGCAATTGCGTCCCTTTTAAGAATCAGCCTTTGTGCACAGCCGGCCTTGTACACTCCTTGAATGAGGCGTTTTAGGAAGTTGTTGCTTAACTCTTTGGGTTTGAGACTTTGATTTTTGTAACTCTGCAGCTCTTATACATGCACAAACAGCTACATAACACACTAAATTATTGGCCGATATATTGGTGCATCCCTAATTTGAAATAGATCTTTTTTAACATTATGGCATTTAATGCCACAATTTGGTCAATTTAATGCATCCTGACCCAACACTTTTGAGTCACTTGTCGCTTTTCCTAAATCCCAGCGGATCCCCATAGCATTTTGATGGTAACATGTTGGTACACTCTTAAAAATAAAGGTTCTTAAAGGGGTAGTTCAGCGCTGGGAAGATGAATCTGTATTTAAACTGGGTCATCAATGTAGTAGAAATGTGAAATTATTTTTGAATTTGGTGCCTTCTAGACTGAGAAAAGACTTGACAATGTATTTTTGTCTCATGGGGATGAAAGACTACAATTCCCAGAATGCTTCGCTGCCCTGTGAGGTCATTCCCAAAGCCACCACCTACTGGATTACTGTGACTGAGTTGGAGAAGACACTACAATAAAAAACTGAACGTGTCTGTTCAATATAATGAGTGAGTCACCGCGTGAGTATCACAGCACTGAGCACTAACTGCAGGAGTCAGATAAATGAGCTGATGAGCTCTCGTGATGAGAGCTGAGGTAATCGCGACTACACTCGCGGCATGCATTCACAACGCGAGTTCAGTCTGGCGCGTTTCAGTTCATGCCTTTGCAAGCTTAACTTTCATAGAAATTAATTTGAGAAGATAAAAGACTTACATTGCTCACCATTGCTCCATTTAAATGAGTGCCTGCAGCTGTGAGCTGAGCTCTGAGTGTGATCTCCATCCCCCATGCGCGAGTTCAAAACATGCGGAAATGGCTCCCTCTGCTGGCTGTAGTCTTTAGCCTTTGGCCAAACTTTCCTCCTATGATGCAAATATCGTCAATTTGCGTCATAGGAGGAATTTTTCCAGAAATAAAATGCATAAATCTCTTGTCTCAGGGGGATATGAGGGGGGAAAGCCCATTTATTCGAATATACTCCAAGGTTTCTACTGATACAAAGCCATATGCTAATCGCTGAAGTAACCCTTTAAATGGTTCTTCGACAGGGTGTATGGTTCCATGAAGAACCTTCCATTGCACAAACGATTCTTTCTAGTAGGTTATTTAGACTATAACATGGTTAGAAAAAAGTGGTTCTTTAAAGAACCGTTCTTTGGGGAACCATTCTTCTATGGCATCACTGTGAAAACCCATTTTTGTTTCTTCCTGGCACCTTTATATTTTTAAGGGTGTAAGAGAACAGTGCAATGCCTTAGGAGCCATTAAAAGTAAATAACACAAATACTCGATAATGCAGTCTGTAATAACTGACTCTAATTAGTCAATTGCCATACAAATACTGCTGTATAATCATGCTGAACTATAACTCACTGTTGTCTTGGGTAGCTGATTTCCTACATATATGCGCTAGTTTCATGTCACTCTTCTCACATCATAATTAATGCACTTCACATCAGAGGCATACAAATACACAATGTGTAATTAGGGTAAAAGATGAATACATATTAGTATTGTAGTTACAGCCAACATTTCTCTGACTTATTTTATTTCTTTATTGATATAAAGGCGATGTCTATGGTGCCTTAAAATGTAGGTTTTGCAACAGTTACTTCATCTGTTTTTCTCTCTCAGAGTTTCTTTCCATAAATATCCTTTTGTCTCTCCATCTCACTCTCTGCCCGTTCTTCTCCAAATTTGACAGAAATACGCCAGAGACAGGGGGGCTCAGTGTGCAGCGTGTGTGTTTAATGAAGCCCGCAGCACTTCCACACCCATGCAGGGAAGCTTTTGGCTGTGGCTCTGAGACCTCCAGCCAGTGCTTCATGTAGGC